>NC_142439.1:15733000-16034000 GCF_059453495.1 Arachis ipaensis | reverse complement strand
TATTTTAGAAGTAAATAGGCTTAAACAGATGAAAAATAAATTTTTTGGATTTTTTTTTGTAAAAACAGTCAAATAAATTTTAAAATAGTTTTTTTTTAATTATACGGATATACCCGATATCCGGTCCGATCTGCATGTGTAGATCGGATCAGATCAGATCTGATTTTAAAAAATGTAGATATTGTATTCGATCCAATAAGTGCAGTGCGAATTGGATAAAATTTTAAGTTATATCTGATCCGATCTTATCCGTGTGTGTAGTGAAACTCTTATCAATTTTTAGACAATATTTTTTAAATATTATTTCAGTTAAAAAATGTTGTCGTAATGACTAATTATTTAATTAAAAAATATGTAAATTTGTGTGTATATAATTTTTTTTTATATTTATACGGATACATTCCAAACTACCAATGATTCTCTGGAAGAACAAAGTACAGATAATCATTATCCATTAGTGTCTTTGTTTATCTTTTTGTTGCACCAAAAAATAAAAGCTCATGGGTCACCTCTTGTCCCTGTGGGACCTTATTGTTTAACAGAATTTTTACAGAAATTCTTTTTTTCTTTTCTTTTCTTTTTCTATTAGTTTTTATTTTACGCAGCCTCCCAAATGTACCATCAGTTCGTTGGAAACTATTTTTAAATAATAGAAATGTTCATATGTTTCTAAAAGAAGAAGATATATATGATATTTTCTATTATTAATTAGTTGTAATTTTTCAACTTATTGATAAACAAATATTTTCTGTATATACAAAATTGATATTATATATTTGTATATAAATATATATTATTTTATATATTTTTAATATCTATTTTATATTTTAATACATATTTTATATTTTAATACATATTTTTAATATCTATTTTAATACCCATATTTTGATTGTTATTAGTTTTCTCTCCCTGTTTATTATTAGAACTAATTAAATAGATAGAGTTTCCCCCACTCACTTTTTTTTTTTGTTTCTCAAGTATTTTGTAATGTTGTTCATTATCTGAAACTAAATCTTTCTTTTGTTATTTTTGGAGTTGTTTATTGAATTCCTTTACTTTTTGTGTGTCTCTAAAAGTTCGGATAAAATATCAAATTAATTATTAAATAAAAAATGGCAAATAAAGAAATAGGCTAATTATTATTGGTTGTGATATATTATCTTATCATCAGTTAGCCTGCTTATTACCAAGTAAATTCATACTGATCCAAATTGAAAAGCAATAATCCAAAATTTCAACATATGATTCGCAATCTTTAATGCAGTTGTAGGAATATGAATCAGATTCTTAAGTAGGAGAATACATATATAAACAAAAATTAAGTGAATTAAATAAAAGAAAAAATATTTCTTCAATTTCCAAGTATGATCCATTCTTTTAATTTAATTTGAAGTAGGCGAGATAGAGGAATAATTTTATATGAGATTGAGATTGGCAAGTTCGACGAAATATTATTAGAAGATTTTACATTAATAACAATAATCAAGATTAAAAAGTAGAAAGAATCTTATAACTATTTTATATAATTATGTGACTTTCTAATTAACTTTTAACATTTTAGGATTTGGTTTTTACTATTTGATTTTATTATGATCTAAATTTATTTCTTCATTATCTTATGATATGATATTATTTATTTTACTATATACATCACTTATAGTATTATTATTTTTAAAGGCAGCAAAAATATTATTATAAGGACAATGCTAAGTAACCAATGATTTATTTGAACAACATGAATAATGAATCTTGAAATATGTAGTTGACATCTTATATAAAAGTTATTACACTACTTCTTTATTATTCTTCTATTATATATTTAACTATTCTATTATGACAAATTGATTATTTTTTAGTTTAAAAAATCTGAATTATTATATATAAATATAATAAAAAAAATATATAATGACCGATATTTAACGTAGATGAAATATTTTTGAATATCATGAATATTAATATTATTGTGGTGGCTGCCTGAGTTAGCTTGGACAATAATAAATTAATAATGTATCGGATTCTGGTTTGATTATTGGAGTTGCATGGAAGCTTATATTATGGGTTGGCTACGTGCTAAAGACAGTGTCCAAAGAGATAGTGAGAGAAAGAGGATGGATTGTTGAGGTGGCAAAGGCAAAAACACACTCCAACTGGATCATAAATTAATTGGACCCACATTCCTTTGTGGGGCTTTCTCATTTTCAACACTCTCATTCTTTTGGATCAGAACGCTATGACAATCTATATGCACTCCAATCAAACCCAAGGGTTTATTGAAGTGACAAATCATGTATTTTTTAATATCTTGTATTTGGATTTAAAATTTGGGGAAAATCAAATAATAGATAGAAATTCGTTTAAGGTTTGAGTGAATGAGTTTATGTTCTAATGTGTAAAATTGGATGAATTTATAACCTAATACATAGAATTATTAGGGGCAGTTTAATTTATCTGATAAAAAGAATAAATCCAATAATTTTCTTTCTTAAAATGAAATTCTAATTCCTAATTGGATATCTTCTTTTCTAAGATATTTTATTGGAATATTTAAAATTTTATAGAAGATATGATTTTGTAGTGTTGATTTTTTCATACACAATACTCAACTTTCAGATCTTTTTTTTTTCAGATGAAATCTTAGTTTGAAATTTTTTTAGGTTTAATTACTTTATTAGTCCTTATAATTTTGTTAAATTTATAAGTAGATTCTTATACTTTTTAAAAAAAAATTGGGTTTCTACACATTTTTTTAATTTTGTAATTAGGTCATTTTTAGTATAAAAAATATTAGAATCAATTGAATATTTTTTCGCAAATTAAAGACTTAATTACATCTTTGACCACATATTTTTTTTCTTAAAATATTCCGTTAATTTTAATATTTTTTATATGAAAATAACCTAATTACAAAATTAAAAAAAAAGTGTAAAAACTCAATTGAAAAAATATAAAAATTTAATTATAAATTTAATAAAAATTATAAAGATCAATCAAATAATTAAACCAACTTTTTAGTATTTGAAATTCTATAAATAGAAAGACATGAAATTTTGGTGTCAATTTTTCATACTCAGATTCCAAATCCAAGAGAAAATGATTTTTTAAAACTAGACCTTTTAAAATTGTGTAGGGACGTTGATTATTTTTTAACTATTGATTGAATTAGGTTGATGTGATCCTCCTTATTCTAGTATTTTAAGTTTCTACTATTAGATTGTGTTTATACGCAAATATCACCACTCCTACAAAAATTTCTTACATGCTTACCAAATACATTTAATACATATTTTGAAGACAAAGAAAACTTAGCATGGTTAATTGATATATCTACTATGAAGCACGGATTCTCTCATGGTGCCAGCGTATTCGTGTCGGACGCGAATTCGACACCGACACGGGGTGGATACTTCAAACGAGCGTATCGACAACGTGTCTTTTTGCGATGCAGAATTTTGGTAGAGTTGTCACGAATCCGAACGAGTCCAACTCGATTCAGATGTTCATGAGACGGATCTTTCTGCTAGACTGCAAATCTTCAATTGATTTTGTGATTTTATGGTCCGATTAACCAATTTTTTCTTTCTAATTTTAAAATATTCTAAAATTAAAACAAATCAAAATTTAAATTTAAAAATAAAATAATTAATAAATCAAAACCTAAATCTACTTATCGTTTGTCTTTGGTAGCTTACTTACTCACTAGTTTAAATTTTTTTAAATAATTGCATAATTTTAAGATTTTTTTATACAACTATATTTACTCTTATATTTATAATATGATATTTTATTAATTTAATATATTATTTAAATTTTAATTCACAACGTATCCTAAATGTGTCGTATCCAATTTTTTATAAAAAGAACGTGTCGGTGTATCCGTATTGTGTCGTATCCGTATCGCGTGTCGTATTAGTGCTTCCTAGTATACCTATATCTTTGATTAAAGGAAATAATTAAAAAAAAAAAAAAGAAGAAACATGGTTAATAATTGACCCTACTTGTTGGTTCATGACTCATGATGAGATAGGTTTGATGAAGAACCACCTCAGCAGCACATCATGGAGAAGCTGCTACATACAACAGTATAAAAGTACAATCATACAAATACAAACAATACAATGGTATATGCATGGTATGAGTATGGGGTATATATGTTATATTTGCATGTACACATTCTTATCCTTAAGTTATACTATATAGCTAGTAGTGACGTGAAGACATTGCTTTGCTTAGCTTTCCCCCAAAAAATTAAATAAAAATGAACCTAATGGATTAATTAGGAGTAGTTTTCTTAAGAGATGAAGCAAAATAATTGAACTATAATTAACCAATTGGGAGTTTTCTTACATGATGAAGTTAAAGTCATGTTATGCTCGCTTAATAACATGGTTTGATTTGTCAATTATATAGTTTTCTTTAATTTAGTCCAACACATCCAGCTTGACTTACAGAAAGTTGCGGCACCTAACTCAATTAGTATTTATTGTTAGAAGATATGTATCTTTGTGTCATATAGTTCTTTGTGTTCAATGTTATGTTGTCAATTAGCATATATGTTTATACTATATATCATCACTCTAGATCTTAATTTTTTAATAAATTAATCTAATAAAATAATGACAAATTATTAGTCTATAATATTTTTTAATACTAGATAAATTAGTTTCTAATAAAATAAAAAAATATATTTATTATATTTTAAAATTTTATAATTTAATCTGTTTTTCGTACCTTTTTTTTAAATAGAGACTAATTTATTATAAATTATAATATTTTAAAAGATTTGAGAATAAGTTTCTATTTCTTTAAAAAAGATTAATTTATTTGAAATAATAATTATTAAAGAATAAATTTAGAGTATGATTCGTTGAATATTTATATGTATGTCCTTACTAATATTATTATACAAACCAAACTACAATAAATAAAGATCACAGTATAACTCAGGGTGTAGAGGAATTATGATTTGGTTTGGTTTCACATCCACAAGAGAATATGAAGTGGGGCCCATGTTGATAGAAAGTTGGAACCAAGTCTAGGAATAATATGCAATGCAAGAAACTTCTTCAATCAAATCATGTTAGTTATAATATTGAAAATGTAGTATCCATTATTATTATTATTATTAGATTAAAATGACAATTAGGATTTAAAAATTTTGATTTGGGACTAATTAGTTTTTGAAAGAAAAAAATATCAATTTAATTTTTTACAATAATAAATAATGGATACTTTATGTCCTTCTATTAATTTATTACGTAAAATTTAATTGTAGTACTTATATGGTGACGTATTTATTTATGAAAAATTGTCATGTAGATACTAATTTTTTGAACAAAACTTTACTTATTTTGATAAAGATTCATAATAAATAGAGAATAATTAATAAAAGTCGTATGAAAACTCAAAAAATTATGAATATTTTACGGTATAAAACTACATTATTTCATATTTATATGACAATAATAAGACAAACACCACTATAAATAATAAAATATATGTACAATTCTATTTTGTTTTCAAAAAATACTCTTTCACATTTATACATTTCCAGTGATTTTCTGAATTTGCTGCAAGTAAGATTTTTTCAATGTCTTTACATTTTTTTTCAAATTTTTCTATAATTTCTTTTTATGCAAGTTGTTTCCTTTCAGTAAAATAATCTTGTCTTTTTTTTCAAGTTTTCAAATTATTGATTTTAACTTTGTAGAAATTTTTTTATTTCGTTTTATCGTTATGTAATTCTCTTCTCTTATAATTGAAGTCTTTAAATTTCAATTTATATTTTATTGTTCCTTTTGTTTTGTTCAGAGAGAAATTTTTGGTGCATATTTAAAAAACTGATACTCATAATTAAAGAGGAATAAATTTGCTTATAAATCATTAGATATTGAACTAACTTAGATTTATTAAAAATCTGAATAACATATAAAAAATTTAATTGATATCTTTTTAAGAACTAACTAATCAAAAGTTAAAATTTTTAAAAATTTAATTATTATTATTATTATTATACCAAGAGGATTACTTCGAATGACCAATTTGCCAGAATTTCTTTTAATTTGCATTATCCTGCAGGTAGTTCGATTTTATCTTACGCCACCTTCATTTTTTTTCCCTTAAAAAAAAAAAATCCAACCTTCTAGATGTTACAGGTCATTGCTCTGATCACCACAAAACAAAGAATGTATTAACAAATTATATAAATATGTATATAAGTCCAAGATTCTTCTATAGAGGATATGGTAACGCTTTTTAATATACAAATAGACGATTTGATTCGATGTTATAATAAATTCAATCCTTGAATATATAGATAGTGGCAGACCAATAATCGATTGGTGTGTATGTGCACTGCAAACCTTAATTTGTGGATCATTCTTTGCGTCCTTCCAATAATCATGATTTCTTTGTTATATTTGCATGTATAGAACGTTATCACTCCTTATCACCAACCCTAACTTTTGGATCATCAATTCTTTTTTGGCCTTTCAATATTCATCTGTTATATCTTCATGTATTGAGACATGCCTTGATATTTTAGAACATCAATAACAAATTTCAGTACATAAGGTAAGGAGTAGAATTAATAGGAAGAATCACACTGTAAAAATTAGTTACAACTTCATTGAATTATTTTGTCTATGTATTAGACACAGTTTAAACAAGATATTTATTCGATACGCGTATTTTTTATGGGTGAAAACTCAGGTGCAGTCGACTTCACGTGAAGTTGATACCTGAGAGCCGTTAGATAATTTGACTGATTTGACTAAATTTTCATCTAACGGCTCTCAGATATCAACTTCACGTGAAATCAACTTTACCTGAGTTTTCACATTTTTTATGTTTAATTTATCTTAATAAAAATTAAAAAATACTTTTTTAATATCGTTTGACATATCCAAAAAAATATTTAAAATAAATATAGAATTAATATATATTATTATTTATAAAATAAATAATATCTTAAATAATTTTTATATTTAAAAAAATATCATTAAGAATATTAAAAAATACTTTGTATTTTAATATTAACAAAATATTATGATATTATTATAATTTATTTAATATATATATCACAAAAAAGGGGTTAAAATTAGTGTATCTGTGTACAAGAATGGAAAAGCATCTTGAAAAGAAAAACAGAAATAGTCACACATTAGATTGACTAAAGTGTAAGACTTGTACTATTAACTTCTTCGAAAGTTGGGTATTGGAAAATTGCACTCTACGAAATATTTCACTTGGTAACGATGAATTCAATTATAGACAATTCCTCTTTTGGCTATAACCCTCCACCAATAATCCTCTTTGATCGGTTAATTATAAATGAAAGCACCATTTCATAACGAGCATAAATTCTTAAAAAAATTGCATAAAAAACCTTATAGTGGAAAAACCCGAGCGATAACTTTTCTTTAGTACAAGACTAATTTCATATAACTTTAGACCATTCAAATATATTACTACTAGAAGTATCAATCTTGATTTTTGGATCATAGGTTATTTACAGCCTTTGAATAACGACGTTATATTAAAGTGTCATTTTGATCCTTAAACAAAAATATACGTATATACTAAAATCAAACTAAAATTAATTATTATATATTATTTTATATTACTGATTAATTTTAGTAGTTGAGCTAGTATTACCTGTTCTTAAATATCCACTGAAAAACTCGTTTTAAGATATTTAATTTTCTTTAGTACCTTAAGAATTAATTCCATTAAAGCCAATAAGTTCTATTAGTAATTGTCCCTGACATGTGATCCGAGAATTTGAGGGGGAAAATAGGATTATGCTGATAAGCCTATCAAGAAATGTCTTGCATTTTGTCTAGTAGGGCCCAAATTTCAGTTCCGTTTAAGTCAAGTAACCAATGTTTATGGCCCAACAAAGAAGATAATTTTGGATAAGGCTTTAAGGTTTTGTTGTCCAAAATCATCATAAGCATATTATTATGGATAACCACACATTAACATACAACAGTCCTAGTCACACATGACACATGTCATGTCACAAACAAGATCAATAACTAACCATTCTTTTATTTTTTAATTACATGATCCTCAATGTCACAAATTAATTACAACTTGCTCATCTTGGACATGAAGAACATGGTTATGATTCAGCTAGTTGCTTCGAACATTAACTATTGTGCTAAGCACCACTGGTTAAAAAGAAAGCACCATTATTTGAGTATATTAGCATCAAGCAGCACAAAAAAATTATAAAATATGATAAAAAGGTTACTCTTCAGTTTCAATTTCAAATGTTATAACTAGTTCAAACCTAGAGAATAACAGCTCAATATTTAGATACGGTACTATTCAGAATGTGGATCCTAAAATTCAAGCCATTGTTTTTTTGTTGGGCAACTCAAAATATTTAAGTGCAACATACCTCAATCATGCCACTATTAGTTAAGAGGCCCAATTATCATTGGATCGGATAGGTCTTTTAGCTAATTGAGCTAGCATAGTGGCTCCATCAAACTCAGCTACAATATCATGAAAAAAAAAAACCTATCACCTACAATCCAAGGTAGTTTTTTATATTAGCAATGTAAACTAAAATAGTTCTTAGTCCACTTTTTTCGCACCAGGAATGATTTCTCAGAACAATAAATTCTTCTCCAGAAAGGAGTTATAAATGCTGCTACTCACATTAACACCATAAAATATTATTAACATCAACCTTTAAAATTTTACCACAACATAATCGTATATCAAACATTGCACGCCAGAAGCAAGAAACTTGCAAACAAGAGAAAACATCATGAAATGGCAAAGTTTGGCATGGAATCTATAGAAGGAAAAGTTATCAACCTCAACAAACCAGGAGTGCAAGGATTTAAAACTGATTGTGTCAATATTGTAGAAAAAGTTATATCGGACAAAGAAATCAACTTCAAAGCTTGTAAGAATGCACTCATGGGGATGTGGGGCAACCCTCAAGGAGTAGCAATTACAGAGATTAGTCTAAAGAAGATGCTCTTCAGCTTCAAAGATAGGAGAAAAGGGTTGCAGATACTCCAAAACAGTCCATGGAATATGAGAGGTAACTTGATTAACTTCATACTGTGGACTGAGAGAGAATCAGTTTTCGAAGTTGATCATGATATAATGGAATTTTGGATACAAGTTCATGGCTTGTCACTGGATTACATGCATAAAGAAGCAGCTCTTCAAATTGGGAACATGCTGGGAGTTCTTGCTGAAGCCAAAGATCGAAGGGTGGAAGGAGTTCTGCGGAGATATTTTTTGAGGATCAGAATGGAGATCAATATAACAAAGCAACTCCCAACGGGCTTTTGGTTAGCGAGAGAATTTTTACCACATATGTGGGTTCATTTCAAATACGAGAGACTGCCAGACTGTTATTGCTTTAACTGTGGTATCATTGGGCATGAAAAGAAAAGTTGCACAAATCCAATAGCAATAGCTTCTTGGGATTCGACAAAACCGCGTTATTCAGCAGGTCTGGGAGTTTATCAAGGCCGATATAATACATCCATGGCTGTTGGTAGCTCAAGACAAGAAGGATGGAAGGCGAAAGAGGTAAAGGAAGAAGCGCGTGGATGGCAGAGCGGAGAAAGAGAGAGTGACAGAAAACAAGACACTGAGGAGAGTATGATCAGAGCTAAATAGATTTTGCAGCATGAATTCAGAAAAGCAGATTTTTTGGAAAACTAATCTGGGAGAGAGCATGGGGGAGGGGAGCAGGTACGAGTATTGTAAAATATCCCAAATTTTCAGGGAAGAAATGATAACACAAGAAAATTAGGGGCAGCCTATCCAATTAATGCTGCAGAGAGGGAGATGAGAGGGATTGTAGACAAGTGCCAAGGCCAACTGGAGAGGCAAGCCCAAGTTGAAAAGATTAGAAAAAAATGTCAGGAGGAAAAAAATATTTGGGCTGAATATGGTGGAGAATCCCATTAAAAAATAAATAATTTTCAAAAAGACAAAGTGTGTGAAAAAGTCCCTCTTAACCTTTTAAGGCCTGAACCAACAGAAAACAATATTAGAAGGGTTGGACTGACGGTACAAACATTTTCAGAGGAGGTAAATAGCTATACGATGCAGGAAAAAGAGAAAGGCAGAATAGAAAATAGAAAAGAGGTCACTATAAGAAAAGAGTTAAGGAGGTTCTCAGCAGCTTATAGGAAAAACACATTAGGAAGGAGCATATTATTCAAAGGGAAGGAACAACATGACAACGTTGGAGACAATCAGAATCAAGGAGGAGAAAAATGGGAATATAGAGAAAAAAAAATAAACAAACAGCTTTTAGTAGGAAGAAAAAGGAGGTGGGAAAATCAAATAATGAAGAAGGGGTGGAGTACTTTGTGGAGTTAGCTGCTGATGAGGAAAAAGATAATGAAGTTATAAAAGAGGAATTTGGAGAAATAACAGGATGGGAACTCCAACTTGTACGTAAAATAGAAACTGAGTTAAGTCTGAAAAAGAAGAGGGAAGATAAGAAAATTCTTATGATATCTAACATTGAGTAAAATGAAGACAGATTGGAAGAGGAAGCTCAGGACTGTAAGAGATCAAGGATGGTAGATGGTGAAGACTCTGTGAAAGCTAATGCTTTAAGGTTAATTGCAATGGAAGGGATTCAGGAAGTGAATAAAGATGACCAGGAAAAGAAGACCAACAAGGAGGGAGGCAATGGAGTAAGGGAAGACAAGGAAGAGAACTTGGTTATGATGACAGCAGAATGGGAATCAGGTAACTGTATCATGGCTGAGGAGGCGGGCCTATATATGCCCCAACCTCAGCCGTGATCATACTTAGCTGGAATTGTCGTGGCGTGGCGGCATCCTCGACAATTTATGAACTTTTAAATTTATGTAAACAGAAAAATCCGTCTATTGTCTTTTTGATGGAAACTAGAGCTAAGGATATTAAGATAAAAAGGATTAGGAGAAGGTTAGATTTTGATAAATACTTTTGTGTATAACCTCGGAGCTTGTCCGGTGGTCTATATATTTTGTGGAAAGATAATGTGAATATTAATGTTTACTCGTGGTGTGATAATTATATTAAAACTCAAATTAGTGATAGTAAAGGCAATGGTTGGAGCTGTAACTTTTTGTATGGTAATCCTATTTTTAAGAATAGGAAGAGGTTGTGGAATATGCTAACAGAGAGCGTTGAGTTAAGAAATTAACTAAATCAATTAGTGATGACAAACATTATTTTTGGTAAATAAATAATTAGTATGGATTAATTAAAAATTGCATATTACTAATTATTTATTATACGTTGCAGGCCAAAATTCAATTCAAGCAGCCCAATTGCAATAAAATAAAACAAAATGGGCTGAAAGCAAAAATCAGAAGCCCAAGAAAAAGCAAATAAAGAAGCCAAAGGAATTGGATGGGCCAAACAGATTACATGAACCAAACCAATCCAAGCTCAAAGTGAATTTCAATTTCCTCCATCTTGCCTTACCAAAAGCAACGTTACTCTCCTCTCTGAGCAAGTCAAATCAAAGCTTCAAAAAAGTAAGAAAGAGAAAAAGAGAAAGAGCTTCTTCCCTAAGCTAGTAACCAAAGAAGCAAGAGAGAGAAAGTTTAAGATTGAAACACAGAAGCTAAAACAGAAAATCCAAACCAAATCAAGCTTAGGCTAAAGGTAATCCATCTCATCTTACATGCATCAGATCTTCTTCTCTTCTTCCCAACTCTCCGCTCTATCCGAAAATGGCATTCAAGGGAAAGTTGTTCTCTGCCCTATTCTGCTTTACATCTACGGTCACAAGTGATACTTGGGGACCAAGTAGTTTCTCAATGGCTAAGATCAAGTTGACCATGAGAAGATTTCTATGGTTACTGCTTTATGGCTTTCGGTCAAGATGAAGAAGTCAGAAGCAAAGTTTTTACTCTAAGGTTTGATGAGAAAAAGTGAATCTGTGGGTTGGTGAAGCTCAAGGCTCAAGGTGTTGACCTTGGAAGAAGAACCAAGCAACATGCAAGGAGATAAAAGAAGCTTGCTGTTCATTCAGAAAGTAAGGAGAGAAAACCAGTGAATAGAGGTTTTGTTCTGAGAGAGCTCTTTGAAGAAGTTCAACTAACTGGACAGTGTAACCTAATCAAAGGTGCATTCTGCCAGTATGAAGAACTGAATTAGGGGCTTGCCAATCTGGTTTTTCGCATAGCACAGAGGCTGTTGATGAAGTCAATCTCCTTCATGTTTTACAGATTGTAATTTACTTTTCAATGTTTATCTTTCTGTAATTTCTTGAGAAAAAAGGCATATTGTGAGAAAACTCAAGTAAAAGCCATGAGTTAAAAAAGGCTGAGTGATACACTTGAGAGAAAAGCCTAGAGTTATTTTCAGATTTCTTTAGGTATGTTTATGTCTTGTATTTTGTACCTGTGAGGTATCCCTTTCTTAGTTGGGTTAGCACTAAGAGTGAATAGTTAGGTATTAGCATAGCCAATGTCAAGTTAGGTTAGAACTTGAGTGTGAAAGGATTGGGTCAATCCTGCAAAATTGGTGTATGTAATACTGTTAACTATAGTGAAATTCTTCCATAGTTGTGGAGGAGACTGGACGTAGGTTGCATAGCACAAGGCAACCGAACCAAGATACATGCTGGTGTTAGCTTTTCTCTTCTCTGCTGTGTTCTGTTTTCTGATATTCACGAGACAAAAATAAATTGTTTCATAAATTTCCGCTGCTGAGTACAAACAGAATCAGAATTGAAAGTTTGTTTTAAAAGGATTATAACAGCAACTTAAAAGGAAGGCATAGATTCAACCCCCCTTCTCTAAGCCTACCACAACCTTCAATTGGTATCAGGAGCTAAGGTCTCAAGAATCAAGCTTAACTGCTTGGAGCAAAGATCCAATGGCGAACAACATGGGCACAACCACAGTTGCCTACACCCTCACTGAAGGCCAGTCAAACAACCGGCCACCTTTCTTCAACGGGAAGAACTACTCCTACTGGAAAGAAAGGATAAGGATTTTCATCCAATCCATTGACTACAACATATGGAAGATTGTTGTGAGCGGTCCCAAGATCCCAACAAAAACAAGTGCTGATAGAGTGGTAACTCCAAAAGAAGAAGCTGATGGAATGAAGATGATAAGAAGAAGATAGAGCTGAATGCTAAAGCAATCAACCTTCTTCACTGTGCTATCAGCTTTGAAGAGTACCGGAAGGTGTCTAGATGCAAGACAGCCAAAGAAATCTGGGAAAAACTCCAGGTTACACACGAAGGCACTAAACAAGTCAAAGAAACGAGGATTGATATGCTGCGAAAAGAGTACGAGATGTTTAGCATGAAGGATGGAGAAAGCATTGATGAAGCGTTTGAGAGATTCTCAATCATAATCAACAACCTTGATGCTATGGATACAAACTATGCAGAACAAATCTTGGTGAGAAAACTCCTTAGAAGCCTCACAAAAGAATGGGAAAACACTGCCACTGTCCTAACCGAGAGTCACAACATAAGTCCCATAACCTATGATGAGCTGAGAGGAAAACTCCTTGCCTATGAAGCCACACACACAAACACAGACTCAAAGAAAAAGGGAATAGCCCTCAAGTCACAAATAGAACCGAAAGAGAGTGATTCTAGTGATGGTATTTCAGATGACGAGCTTTTGTTTTTTGCTAGGAGATTTAGAAGGATGATGAAGAACAAAGGCAAATACAAGGGTTCAAGTTCAAAGGAGCACAAGTTCGACTTGAGCAAGGTAACGTGCCATCACTGCAAGGAGGCTGGACACTTCAAGCTAAACTATCCAAAGCTCAAAAAGGAGGACAAAGGAAAGAAGGAAAGGAAGAGAGTACTCATGGCAGCTTGGGAGGATCTTGAGAATGACTCAAATGAAGAAGAAGAATCTGAAGGAGATGACAAAGACTGCTTCATGGCTGGAAACAACAATCTTGATGAGGTAAATTACTATGATTTGACAATTGAGGACTTACATGCTATTATTGATGATCTCACTTTAAACACTTCAAAACTGCTTGACAAGTACAATGAATGCAGATCTGAAAGAGATGTGTTAAGAGCTGAAAATGATTTTTTAAAAGAAAAAGTGAAGGAAACTGAATGTGCTTTGGATATCATTGAAGAAAACAGATTTCTAAAATCTGAACTTGAAAAATTAAAAGGAAAGCACATTGTGGATCCTTCTCATGAGTTAATTGCTGAAAATGAAAGATTAAATGATATAATTAAAAGGCTGAATGGTGACTTGGCAAAATTTGCTCAAGGCTCTAGTAACTTGGACAAATTACTTGCAAGTCAAAGACCATTGTTTGAAAAATCTGGTTTAGGCTAAATAGCCAAGGAAGATGCAGTTTCCAACACTTCCTCTATAAAATTTGTGGCTTCTTCATCAAATACCAAATCCATACCAACCAAATTGGGTATTGGATATGTTTCAACTTTTGAAGAAAAATTTGATGAAGTGTACACAAGTGAAACCGAGCCTTCACCAAGAACTGATCCGAGTTCAAACCGGCCAGGTTTGGGTTACATTTCGAAAAATGAGGTTGCTTTCAAGAAACCACCATTTTACAATAAAACCTCATTTTTGAAAGGTAAAAATGTTCAAAGAAATTCTGGTGAAAATGCTTTTGCAAAGAGGAATAACTTTAATAAAAATCAGTTTGTCAAAAGAAATGCATTTCCTCCAAAAACCAGAAAATTTCAACACTTTAATAAGTTCAAGCAATATAACTCACCTCAATTTCAGCGACACACATCAGAAAATCATTGTGTAAATTGTAAGAAATTTGGTCACTCATATGCACAATGTTTCATTGAAAAGAGAGTTGTAGGAAACAAAGTTTATAATGTTGTTTGTGATTTCAATGCTCTTGGGCAACCAAGATGGATTAACTTCAAAGGATCCAAATTAATTTGGATACCTAAGGCTACTTGAAACTCTTCATACAGATTTGCCTAGCATCCAAGAACAAAAAGGACATGTGGTACATGGATAGTGGATGTTCAAGGCACATGACTGGAAGGTCAACTTACTTCATCAAACTAAATAAGTATGATGGCAGTTTTGTGACTTTTGGAGATGATGGTAAAGGTAAAATCATTGCTGTTGGAAAAGTAGGTAATGAGCAATCTACCTTCATTGATGATGTACTTTTGGTATGTGGTTTAAAGCATAATCTTTTGAGTATAAGTCAGCTGTGTGATTTAGGATATTTAGTTGTTTTCAAAAGGCTTGAATGCTGTGTTGTTAATGAAAAGACAAATGAAGTGATGTTTGTTGCCAAGCGTTTTAATAATATGTATGGACTTACTCTTGACGAACTAAAGGATCAAAATGTAGCTTGTCTTCACTCTAAAGAAACTGAAAAGTGGTTATGGCACAAGAGATTGGGCCATGCACGTATGTTTCAATAAACAAACTTGTAAAGAAAGAATTAGTAAGAGGTCTTCCTTTGATAAAGTTTGACAAAGACATCACTTGTGATGCTTGCCAAATGGAAAAACAAACATAAAGTTCTTTTAAACCAAAGGAAGACATCTCTACTAAAAGACCACTTGAGTTGCTACACATTGATTTATTTGGTCCAACAAGAACTCAAAGCCTAGGTGGTAAACATTATGGTTTAGTAATTGTGGATGACTACACTAGGTTTGGTTGGGTTTTATTTCTTGCACACAAAAATGAAGCCTTTTCGGCCTTTGAACCTTTTTGCAAGAAAATTCAAAATGAAAAGGATTTGAAAATCTCTTCTATAAGGAGTGATCATGGAACTGAATTTTAAAATAATTTATTTGAATCCTTTTGTGAGGAATTTGGAATATCTCATAACTTCTCTTGTCTAAGAACACCATAACAAAATGGTATTGTGGAAAGAAGAAATAGAAGCATACAAGAGATGACAAGAGCTATGCTTTGTGAGAGTAATGTTCCAAAATTCCTTTGGGCTGAAGCGGTTAACACGGCTTGCCACATTTTGAATAGAACAATCATAAGGAAATTTTTGAAGAAAACCCCTTATGAACTTTGGAAAGGCTTCCCACCAAACTTAGATTACTTGCACATCTTTGGAAGCAAATGTTTTGTTTTAAATAACAAAAAGAATTTGGGAAAATTTGATCCAAAGGCTTATGAGTGTTTGTTTGTAGGATATTCCATAACTAGTAAAGCATATATGGTTTATCATCAAGATGCTAGAATTATTGAAGAGTCCATACATGTTACATTTTGTGATACTAACTTGGTGCAAAGCACTTTGGAAGATTGTGATGCAGGAAATCAAGCTCAAAAGGAAGATGAAATCACTCAAAATCATGAAAAAGAAAATTCTGGTCAAACTGAACCAGAAACTGCAACTGCTCAAAATTTGAGAGACAATTCCATTTTGTCTCATGAATTTGAAGGAAATCTTGGAAACAGCAGCACCCAGAATCCCTTGGTGACTGAATCTGCCACCAAATCCACCAGATCTCGTGAATGGAGGTTCTTGAAGAACTATCCCGAGGAATTTGTCATTGGGGACGTTTCTCATGGAGTGCAAACAAGGTCTTCCACTAGAAAGGCAAATGAAGGATCAAACGTTGCCTTCTTTCACAAATAGAGCCTCAAAATGTCAAGGAAGCCCTTAGTGACCCTTCTTGGGTTAAAGCTATGGAGGATGAGCTTCTTGAGTTTGAAAAGAACCAAGTGTGGACTTTAGTTCCAAGGCCAAGTGGAAAGAAAGTGACCGACACCAAGTGGATATTTCGAAACAAGTTGGGAGAAGATAGTAGCATTGCAAGAAACAAGGCAAGGCTAGTAGTACAAGGATATGACCAAGAAGAAGGAATAGACTTTGATGAATCCTTTGCCCCTGTTGCCCGAATGGAAGCCATAAGACTTCTCTTAGCTTATGCTGCATTTTGTGGTTTTAAATGATATCAAATGGATGTGAAATGTGCATTTTTGAATGGAGTGATAGATAGAGAAGTATATGTGGAGCAGCCTCCTGGTTTTGAAAATAAAGAGCATTCTAATCATGTTTTCAAATTATCTAAAGCTCTCTATGGTTTAAGACAAGCTCCTAGAGCTTGGTATGAGATACTTAGCTCTTTTTTTTCTGAAAAATGGTTTTCAAAGAGGCACCACTGACACAAATCTATTTATCAAGAACTCTAATGATTCTTTTATTCTAGTCCAAATATATGTTGATGACATTATTTTTGGATCAGCCAATGAATCCTTCTATTCTGAATTTGGAAAACTCATGACAATTGAATTTGACATGAGTATGATGGGTGAACTTAATTTTTTCCTTGGGCTGCAAATTAAACAAACTGAAAAAGGTATTTTCATTCATCAAAAAAAGTATGCCAAGAAATTAGTTAAGAAATTTGGTATGAAAAATGCCAAACCCATGGGAACTCCCATGCATCCTAATTCTAAATTAGATAAGGGAGAAACTGAGAAAGATGTTGATGAGACTAGGTATAGAGGAATGATTGGTTCTCTTATGTACTTCCTCTAGACCCGACATTGTACAAAGTGTTGGATTGTGTTCTAGGTTCCAATCCAAACCAAAAGAGTCACATCTTTCTGCAGTTAAAAGGATCATTAGATATGTTCATGGCACATCCACTTTCGGTCTTTGGTACCCTAAGATTGATGATTTTTCTGTAGTTTGTTATTGTGATGCAGATTTTTTTGGTGATAGAGTTGATAGAAGAAGCACTTCAGGCTTATGTTGCTTCCTTGGAAAGTCCTTGAATGTTTGGTCTAGTAAGAAATAGCCAACTGTGGCTCTATCCACTGCTGAGACTGAGTATATAGCTGCTTCTTCATGTTGTTCTCAGCTTTTATGGTTAAAAATATAGCTTGCCGATTACAAACTAAATGCTGAAAATATTCCTTTGATGTGTGATAATATGAGTACCATTAATATTTCTAAAAATCCAGTTTTGCACTTTAGGACTAAACATATTGAAGTGAAATTTCACTCAATAAGAGAGCATGTCCAAAAGGGAGATATTAGCATTCAATTTGTTAAATCGGAGGAGCAATTAGCAGATATTTTCACAAAACCATTAGCTGAGGATAGATTCTGCATGCTTAGAACTTGTCTAGAAATTTTGAGTTATGATTCTTTATTTGAAAAATGCTGATGTGTTTGCTGGAGCTTTTTGTCTCATAAACAGGTATGAGACAATTCTGAGCAGAAGAAGAGCATTTCCCCTTTAATCAGCGTGATCTGGGCTTATTTCAACTGCAAAATGATTTGGGCCAACCTAAAAAATCAGATCTAGAGTGGTCCAATATGTTTCCATTAAATCCAACTATCCCTGGGCCCATATATGAATGTCACAATTTTTTGTTTGGTTATTATTTGTTGATGGGCTGTGTGATTAAAATATCTTTTGAAAGGATTTTCATTTTTATCCAAAAGGATTTTCAGTTTGATTTTATTTTTTGGTTGTTTTTCAAAATTTAAAATTAATTTCCAGTTTTATTTTAAAATCAAATAAAATATTTCTTTTATGAGGTCATGTCTTTTCAAGTCTTTTCAAAGGTGATGCAGTTGCATGATTTTGGAAATTTACTTTTGGGTACGGTTACCAACACTCCCTCTCTTCCCTCCATAACTTCTCCTCAAACTCTTCAGTTTCTTCCCACTCTCTTTACTGCTTCTCTTTCCTCAAAAGCCTAAATATCACCAAATGAGGAAGAAAACCATTGCTAAAAGGTCTCCTCGTGAAAAAATCTTCAAGCCTCTCACTAAGCCCTCAACCTGCTCTCACGACCGAACTTTCACTCCATCTCCCTCTCCTCCTACCTCTCCTCCTCGGGGTGATCCCATGGCAAGAACCAAAAATCCTTCTAGGGTTACTCCTTCCACCAAGAAGACGCCACAGACGAAAGATCCTCCATCCAAGCCAGGGTCATCGAAACCGAGTTCATCCAAGGGGAAGTGACCAGCCGCACCTGAACCTCCACCTGAGCCCACACAACTGAAGTCTAGGTCTGTTCCATCACATTCTCAAAGAGGTAAAACTCGAGTTCCTCTTAAGTCAGTTAAAGAACCAGACATTGGCCCTTTTGATCACAAAGCTCACTTTTTGACTTCTCATTCGAACTATAACCCTTATAGATTCAAATCTGCCATGAATAATGATTTTTATGATGGGGTTATCAAATATCGTACCATGTGTCCCTCTTTTCTTGCTGATTTGCCATCTTTGAAAAGAAAAGATTTTTCATTTGTTGATAACTTGATTTTTCTGGACTGGAATCACCTTTTTGACATCAAAAAGCCTATTTATCCCCTGTTGGTCAAAGAATTTTATGCAAACATGACTTATCATGAAGGCACTGCTCACTCATATGTAAAGGGCCGAGACATAATTTTAAATAATGAAACTATCAGTGATGCTTTGAAGTATACTGATGTTGGGCCTTGTGCTTACACTTTGGTTAAGTGGGATGAAGGTGTTGGAATTTCATATCATGATGTATTGGCTCACATCTATGAACATGTTTCCTTTATTGATGGCATTACACCCACTCACAAAGCCCTGGGATATGAGCGTGCTCAATTGCACCGAATGGTCAACCACATTATTCTACCTCAAAGTGGCTCATATCAAAGGGTTTCCTACACTGATACTCTTGTTTTATATGCCCTTCTCACCAAAACTGAAATTTCTTTTGCATACTTGATGGTTAGATATATGTTTGACTCTGTTAGGAGTGAAAAGGACAAAGCACTTCCTTATGGCATGTTTCTAACTTGCATATTTGAGTATTTTGGTGTTGACTTGATCAATGAGAACTATGAGAATAGACATTCATACCTAAAAGGGGGTGGTTCAGTGAAACAGAACAAAGGACCCACTAGATCTGAAAGAGTTGTCCTAGATGATGAAAATGATGATTTTGTCCCTGAGGATTCTCCTGCTCCTTCTACTGAGGGTACTTCCATCTCCACTGGGAAGAAATCTGCTTTGCTGAATATGGTCAAGGATGTCTCTCAAGAGTTTGTTTCCCAATCAAATCACTTGATTGAAATGAGCAAAGAGCAAAGGAAGTTGGCTAGCAAGCATGAGAACTTCCTGAAGAAATCAAGGGATAGGGTGGTTGTGCTCATGACCTTCATTGATAACTTTCAAAATGATGAAGACATTGCCACTGATGTTGAAGAGGAAGCTGCTTTGGAGGGGAATGGTTCTGATGCCTAGAATTTGTCTGATGAAAACTGCTGTTGCTGCTCTCTTTTTGTCTCATGAATTCTGTTTATTTTGCTACTATTGAACTGCTTTATCTTGGATGACTGTAATAACTCTAAATACTGCTGCACTTTTGTTAGTTTGGTTAGAACTTTGGACTGTGATCTAACATTTTCTTGCAGGATTTGTATTTTGTCTATCCGCCCTTGATGACAAAAGGGGGAGTAATAGCAATAGGGTAATACGGATAATACTTGATCATGCTTATTATCATGTTTTTGCATTCACATGCTGAATCCTTTTGCTGATGACATTAGCTTAATGTTGGGCTAATTATGTGATGCTTATTTGATACCCTTTAGCCAAGATAAATGTGTATAGCTTTTTATTGTGCTTTCTTTGAGTGTAATATAAAACAGGAACAAAAAGGAAAGCACAAATCCAGGGGGAGCTAATCTTGAAAAGGAAAGGGGGAGCAACATAAAAGCAAATAACAATCAAAGGGAGTTTCTAAACCTTACTCAAATTCATTTCCTTTTGATTATTGCTTAAATCATGTTTGTCATCAAGGGGGAGATTGTTGAGTTAAGAAATTAACTAAATCAATTAGTGATGACAAACATTATTTTTGGTAAATAAATAATTAGTATGGATTAATTAAAAATTGCATATTACTAATTATTTATTATGTGTTGCAGGCTAAAATTCAATTCAAGCAGCCCAATTGCAATAAAATAAAACAAAATGGGCTGAAAGAAAAAATCAGAAGCCCAAGAAAAAGCAAATAAAGAAGCCAAAGGAATTGGATGGGCCAAACAGATTACATGAACCAAACCAATCCAAGCCCAAAGTGAATTTCAATTCCCTCC
Organism: Arachis ipaensis; assembly: GCF_059453495.1. NCBI lineage: Eukaryota > Viridiplantae > Streptophyta > Magnoliopsida > Fabales > Fabaceae > Arachis > Arachis ipaensis. Next base: position 16,012,946 of record NC_142439.1, on the reverse strand, counting down.
ATCTTGCCTTACCAAAAGCAACGTTACTCTCCTCTCTGAGCAAGTCAAATCAAAGCTTCAGAAAAGTAAGAAAGAGAAAGAGAGAAAGAGCTTCTTCCCTAAGCTAGTAACCAAAGAATCAAGAGAGAGAAAGTTTAAGCTTGAAACACAGAAGCTAAAACAAAAAATCCAAACCAAATCAAGCTTAGGCTAAAGGTAATCCATCTCATCTTGCATGCATCAGATCTTCTTCTCTTCTTCCCAACTCTCTGCTCTATCCGAAAATGGCATTCAAGGGAAAGTTGTTCTCTGTCCTATTTTGCTTTACATCTACGGTCACAAGTGATACTTGGGGACTAAGTAGTTTCTCAATGGCTAAGATCAAGTTGACCATGAGAAGATTTCTATGGTTACTGCTTTATGGCTTTCGGTCAAGATGAAGAAGTCAGAAGCAAAGTTTCTACTCTAAGGTTTGATGAGAAAAAGTGAATCTGTGGGTTGGTGAAGCTCAAGGCTCAAGGTGTTGACCTTGGAAGAAGAACCAAGCAACATGCAAGGAGATAAAAGAAGCTTGCTGTTCATTCAGAAAGTAAGGAGAGAAAACCAGTGAATAGAGGTTTTGTTCTGAGAGAGCTCTTTGAAGAAGTTTAACTAACTGGACAGTGTAACCTAATCAAAGGTGCATTCCGCCAGTATGAAGAATTGAATCAGAGGCTTGCCAATCTGATTTTTCGCATAGCACAGAGGCTGTTGATGAAGTCAATCTCCTTCATGTTTTACAGATAATTTACTTTTCAATGTTTATCTTTTTGTAATTTCTTGAGAGAAAAGGCATATTGTGAGAAAACTCAAGTAAAAGCCATGAGTGAAAAAAGGCTGAGTGATACACTTGAGAGAAAAGCCTAGAGTTATTTTTCAGATTTCTTTAGGTATGTTTATGTCTTGTATCTTGTACCTGTGAGGTATCCCTTTCTTAGTTGGGTTAGCACTAAGAGTGAATAGTTAGGTATTAGCATAGCCAATGTCAAGTTAGGTTAGAACTTGAGTGTGAAAGGATTGGGTCAATCCTGCAAAATTGGTGTATGTAATACTGTTAACTATAGTAAAATTCTTCCATAGTTGTGGAGGAGACTGGACGTAGGTTGCATAGCACAAGGCAACCGAACCAGGATACATGCTGGTGTTAGCTTTTCTCTTCTCTACTGTGTTCTGTTTTCTGATATTCATGAGACAAAAATAAATTGTCTCATAAATTTTTACTGCTGAGTACAAACAGAATCAGAATTGAAAGTTTGTTTTAAAAGGATAATAACAGCAACTTAAAAGGAAGGCATAGATTCAACCCCCCTTCTCTAAACCTACCACAACCTTCAGAGAGTAATATTAATCTAGAGGAACCGCAAGCCTACTTAGGTGATTTCAATGATATTCTTACACAAGAAGAAAAGATTGGGTTATACACTAAACCTAAGGAATAGGTGAAGGAGTTTAGAAACTTTGTTAACACTAACCGTTATTGACCTTGATCTAAAGGGAAATAAATTCACATGGTTTAGTAATCCTAGAGGTGGCTTTATAACTAAGGAAATATTGGATAGAGCGTTGGTCAACTGGAGATGGAGGGAAATATTTCAACATGCCATTTTAGAAGCCCTCCTAACTATTAGCTCTGACCACTGCCCTTTAGTGCTTAATCCTAACCCGGTTAAAAAAGTTAACAAGTGTTTTAGATATAAAGCTTTTTGGGACAACCACGAAGAATGTAAAGAAGTTATTCATAAAGGATGGAATAGGATAAGTGCACAAAGATATAACTGGTTTTACTCAAAAAATTAAGCATTATTATAAGAATCAGAGTTTTTCCGTAAAATTATTTTAATAAAAATAATAATTTTAGTGCCAGGAATAGATTAAAAATTTAGAAGTTTTAATTTGAAAATATAAATGTGAAATTTGATTTCAGTGAATTTTTCTGAGTTGGAAAATGTATCTTTTTTGAAAAGTTTATGTGAAAATGCGTACTGGCACTTAAGCCAGCAGTACCAGCTCTAGTCTGTCCAGTACTGCGTATTTTGGAAAATTGATTTATTGTTTTGAAAGGATAAAAATAATTTAGAATAAAAAATCGGACACTAATCTTAATGGTTTTGGCCCAAAGTGGGCCAAACAGACCAAAAGCACTTAGCGGGTTGGACCGGGTCCAAGTCCAACATATAAGTGCCCTAAATAAGAGGCATTTAGCCTCATTTTTCAGAAAAGAAAGAGAGAGGGACGGTGAGAAGAGAGAAGAGAGGAAGAAGAGAGTGCACTATTCATATCCACCTTCCGGGAGCCATAACTTGAGCTAAGGAGCTCCGATTGACGAGCCGTTTACGGCCACGCGAAACTCTCATCTAGCTCTTCCTTTCTATCTAGGTTTTGCTGGTAAGATATCAAAGCTTAAGCACCAGTTTCCTGCCCTAACTTCTGCATTTTTTGGGATTTGGTTTTTGAGTAGATTTTATGGTTTTGCTTGTTTAAGTGATCTCTAGTAGCGGGTAATTGTTGGAAGTTGCCTCAATCCTTATTGGACAAGGTAAAGTTGCTCATAAACCCTTGTGGTGTTGTATGTTGTGGTTTCTAGGTTTTGATTTTGGTATATATGTGATGTTAGATTGAGTTTTGGTGTTTGTTGGAGTTGGTTGAGGCTTTGGATCGAGCTTGGTGGCTTCGTTTTGGTGTTTGGTATGTTTGGGAATCGGCCAAGGTATGGTTTCAGTTTTTTTTATGTAATATGTAATGTTTCTGGACACTTAGGCTAGTTGACCTTAAGATAGGATTGAATTATGTATGTGGCATGTGATTTGTGATGAAGATTTTATGAGTTGTGTATGTTAGAATTTGATTATGATGTTGATGAGAAAATTGATGATTGGTGTTGTTGATGTGGATTGATTGATGTTGTAGTGGTGTTGTATGGAAGGAATTAGAATAATAATGATAATGATTATATGATTTGATGATGACTGTTGGTATTTTTAATGATTACGAAGTTTGATGATAAATGTAAGATTTATTGTTGTTGATGAAGGTTTGTTGATATGGTTGATGATTGATGATGAATATTAATGTTGTTGATAATTGGAGATAAGTGTTTAAGGAGTTGATAAATTGAGATATTAAATGTTGAGAATTATTATGATTGTTGAAAGTTGTTGGTATTGTTGATGAGAGATAATAAATCATGAAAATGTTATTGAGGAATGAGGAAGAATTAGGAGTGTTTATGATGATTTTATATGTTGGAGATTAATGATTTTGATAGTGTGGATTAATATAAATGGGAGGTTATTGATGGTTAAGTTTGAGGAATGAGTGGTATGGACTTTGTGTTGTTTTGGTAGTAATTTGATTGTGGGTAGTTTGGTTTTGAAATGAGAGTTTTGGTGAAAATAAGTTTTTAAGGTTTTTGGTAAAAACGGATTTTTGGTGAACTTTGATGGATCATAACTTGAGCTTCGATTTTCAAAATTTGTTGGAATTTGTTTAAAATTAAAGTTCATTGAAAAATCTTCAAATTGATATAAAGTTTGTGAAATTTGGATTTTTGTAGAGGAGGTTATGATCATTCAAAGTTTGGTGTCAAAATCTGAAAATTCTGCAAAGTTACAGAATTTTGTGATTTCTGGTATGTGCGCACGCACACCCTTGTGATTTTTTCGAGCCTGTGCGCACGCACAGCTTTGTGCGTACGCACACACACAGAGGAAGGCTTGCTGTTGGCAGCGCTAGCACAGTCTGTGCGCGCACACAACCAATGAAGATTTACAACCTGTGCGCACGCACACGTTGGGAAAGGCAGTCTGTTGGGGGCGCTAGCACACCTTGTGCAAGTGAATAGAATTATAAAAATTTGTACCTGTGCATACACACACCTCTATGCATACGCACACTTTGAAAAATTCCCTGGGCGTGTGCGCGCATACTCCTGTGCGTACGCACACACCCTAGTTTATAACTTAAACTTTGTTTTTACACTATTTTACTTTCCCAACAATGTTTTATACTTCTGAGACACCAACTTAAGACTCTTTGGCTTGTTTTTGGGTATTAGAACATGGGAGAGGTCCTAGGAGATTTAATTTGGGCTTGATTTTGAAAAGTTAGAGAACAGAGGTTTAAGTTTCTGGTGTACTGAGGATGAGTTTGGTGGAGAGGGAAGGAAGAGTAGTGTACTTGGTGATTATTGACAATGAGTTGAGAACTGATGAACTAATGAGTTCAGAATGGAATTATAAATTGATGATGGTTGTGATGAGTTGAGAACTTGGAAAGGAATAATGAGGAAATGATTGGATTGTTAAGAGTGTGCGGAGCCTATATCTCCGGCGTAGCAAATTGTCTGCTGCATGACAAGTTGTTGTTAAGAGTGTGCGGAGCCTATATCTCCGGCGTAGCAGATTGTTCTGCTGCATGACGAGTTGTTGTTGAGAGTGTGCGGAGCCTATATCTCCGGCGTAGAAGATTTTTTTGCTGCATGATTTGTTGTGGTTATTTCCTTCTCTGCTGCAGGAAGTGTGCAGGGCCTATATCCCTGACGTAGTAGACTCCCTACTGTATGAGTGTGCAGGGCACTATATCTCTGACGTAGCAGATTCGCTGCTGTATGAGTGTGCAGGGCACTATATCTCTGGCGTGGCAGAAAAGGCTACATCCGGAAGGATGTGTCGGATTGGCATTTACGGACCGACAAGTGATCTCACGAGCCAATAGGATAGGCATTCATCATATGCATCTCTTATGTGTTTGTTTGCTTTGATTACTTGAGTTTGCCTAATTGTATAATATGCCTAATTGCTTCTTGAATTACTTGTTATATATGATTATTACATGTGTATTACTTGTTTGCATTAATTGTGATTGTATGGTACTGAGGAGGTTAGGTAGGCGGTGGCGATGAGATCGCACGGAAGTTAGGTTGGCGAAGGCTGTGGGATACAGCGTTGTGACTAGTATTAGTTAGAATTTCCCTTAAGTTTAGATAACCCGGTTTATGGTTTAAGTTCTTTATTTATTTAATTTTGTTAAGGCTTGAATAACCGTATGCGATGTGAAGTTCTAGTATTGCCTTCAGCGTCCCGAAACCTTATATCTTACATATTGGGCACTGTTACCATACTGAGAATCTCCGATTCTCATACCATATGTTGTTGTTTTTCAGACGCAGGTTACGAATCCACTTCGGTGAGATTGCGGATATGGTGACAGAGTGGAGTATGGTTCCTCCTTGGTTTATTTCTATTTTGCTTTGTTATATTTACTTTCGCATCTCTTTGTATATTTATCTTTATGGCCTTAGAGGCTTACTTGAGAGATATGTTGTATAAGCTGTTTTAACTCCAAAATTCTGTATGTCTGTATATAACTAGTCGGCTTAAACTCCGCAAGCTGCGGCTAGTTCCCTATGAGTATTATATTCTTATATTTATATATGTTCTTTTCTCTTGCATCTATACTTTGTGTCTTATGCGTTAGCTTCGTGTGAACGTTTGGCACTTTTGTAAATCTGTCTTTGAGCTTAATCCTTCATCGGGCTTCTAGAATATATTATTTTCTTCTATATATAAATATGTATAAGCCTTAGGACTGTCGTAACCTCTGATTAACCTTTGCTTTACGGCTAGAGGTAAGGCTTAGGGTAATTAGGGTGTTACAATTATAAAGAGGATTTAAAAAGATGGAGTAGAAAGACCTTTGCAAGAGCTGATGTGGAAATAGCTAAGTTAAAGGAGAAGCTAAAAGAGTTACAAAACTCCGAGCTCACAGAAGATCAGCAACATAGCATAGTGCAAATTAGGGATAAAATTAGTCAACTGTGGATGCAAGAAGAGAAGTATTGGGGCCAAAGATCTAGACTAAAATGGCTTAAGTGGGGCGACAAAAATACATCTTTTTTCCATGCTACAACTATTCAAAGAAGAGATAGGAATAGAATAGATAGAATTAAGAATGAAGAGGGGCAATGGATTCAAGGAGAAACTGAAATTTTGAGTTTGGCAGAGGATTACTTTTTAAAATTATTCAAAGCTTCTGATAAGGTGAACATGGAAGAGTGCATCAAGAAAATTCCTAAGAGAATAACAGATGAGATGAATAAGTGCCTTATAGAAGATATAAGTGATGATGAGATTAAGAAAGTCGTTTTTAATATGGGTGGTATGAAAGCACCAGGTTCAGATGGCCTTAATGGTATGTTTTATCAAAAGCATTGGGAAACTATTAAGAGGGATGTATGTGAAGTGGTGAGAAATTTTTTTGTTGATGGAGTTATGCCGAATGAAATTAGTGAAATCACCCTTGTTTTAATCCCTAAATTAAGAATCCTGAAAATCTAAATCACCTTAGACCAATTAGCTGTTGTAATTTTATTTATAAAATTATATCCAGGATATTGGTGTTAAGGTTGAGAGGTTTTCTAGGAAATATTGTATCCCCGATACAAAGTACTTTTGTAGGGGGAAGACTTATTCAGGATAATATTATTATAGTACAAGAGGTTTTTCATAAAATAGATAGGAAAGAAAAAAATGTTGTCGATATGTTAGCCATTAAGTTAGATATGAATAAGGCTTATGATAGACTTGAATGGAGTTTTTTGGAAGAGGTGCTCAAAGCTTTTGGTTTTAATGTGAAATGGATTAAGTTGGTGATGAGTTGTGTGAGGAGTGCAAACTATAAGATTAAAATTAATAGAAATTTATCAAAAAAGATAGTTCTACAAAGAAGGTTAAGACAGGGAGATCCTTTATCCCCCTATCTATTTATTATTGCTGCAGAAGTGTTTACTATTTTGATGAATGAGGCCCAGAACAAGAATATAATCTCAGGAATAAAATTAGCTCCTAATGCTTCCTCATTAACACATTTACTTTTTGCAGATGATTGTATTATTTTTGCAGAGGCCAAAGAAGAGGAGGTATATCAGATTATTCAAATCCTTAATATTTATACTGAAGTCTCGGGCCAAAAGATTAATCTTCAGAAGTCAGGAATTTTCTTTAGCAATGCTATCCCAATCCAGACAAGGGTAAATATAGAAGAAATTTTGAGAATTTCAGCTTGGGAAAATCCGAAAAAATACCTTGGCTTACCAGCAAAATGGGGTAGATCTAAAAATCAAGCTTTAGCATGGATAGATGAGAGAATAGATAACAAAATTGAGGGTTGGAAAGAAAACCTTTTGAATTAGGCAGGGAAAGATGTGCTAATTAATGCAATAATTTAGGCAATACCGACATATGCTATGAGCATAATAAAGTTTCCAAAGAATTTTTGTAATAGACTAAGTGCAAAAATCGCAAGATTTTGGTGGTCAAATCAAAGAAAAGGAAGGGGGTATACACTGGAAAAATTGGAAATAAATAACGATAGGAAAACTTGATGGAGGATTAGGCTTTAAGGACTTGGAGGTACATAATTTAGCTTAGTTGGCTATGCAAGCTTGGAGAATTATCAATAATCCGGATGCAACTTGGGTAAAAATTCTCAAAGCTCTTTATTTTTCGAATGACAATTTTTGAAAAGCTAAGAGGAGCAAGAAGGCTTTGTGGATTTGGAATAGTATTTTAAAAGGGAGAGACTTTTTGAGAAGGAAAGGTTGTTGGAGCATTGGTGATGGATCAGAGGTGAATGTATGGGCCGAGAATTGGATTGAAGGAAGAGGGAGATTAAAACTCCTAATTGGAGAAAGAAATATGAAGGTGAAGGAACTACTGACAGAGGGAGAGGGTTGGGATATGAGAAAAATTCAGAACATCTTTCTGAATCAGGTTGGCAAGAGAATCATGATGACACCAATAAGTCTAATAAATAAGCAAGATAGTATGATTTGGCCATATAAGGAAGATAGAGAATATACGGTAAAAATTGGGTATCATCTAGCAAGGGTGGAGAAGATAACTCAAGCTCGAAATCAGGCATCATCAAGTACGGATCTGAAGGAGTTATGGAAGACAATTTGGGGAATGCATATTCCTCAAAAATTAAAAATGTTCCTTTGGAAGGCTTGTCATAATATTTTAGCGGTGAATTATAATCTATTTACAAAGAAAATTGTAAGAAATCCTACTTGCAGCATTTGTCAAGAGGCAGAGGAGACAGTGGAACTTGCATTATTACTATGCTCATGGACTAGAGCAGTGTGGTTTGGATTCCAGATTCAATGTTCACCCGTTCCTAATAATGTCACATATTTTGCGAAGTGGTTACTAGCAATAGTCAATAGATTGAAGGCTGAAGATGGGTGTGGAACACAGAGTAGGATTAACAGCTTAGCTTTCATAAGTTGGTCTATTTGAAAAGCTAGGAACTCATTTATATTTCAACATAAACAGCTCAACCCAAAAACGACAATTATTATGGCAACCATCAAGGAAGCAGAATTCAGAAAATCAATAGAGCAGGAAGAAAAAGTAAAAGAAGTAGTAAATAATAGAAACTGGAAGCAAATTATCTGGAGGCCACCACCGGATGGTTGGATGAAAATTAGCATAGATGCACTGATGAGATGACTTTTGCGTGGTCTAGAAATTTGCGGATAAATCCTCGTTGCAAGTATAGTTTCTAAACCTTCAAAAGTCCTTTCATACAAACGTTTGGGTGTCACAAGTAACAAACCCCTTAAAAATTGTTAACCGAGTATTCAAACCTCGGGTCGTCTTCTCAAGGAACTGCGAGAAAGTATGTTCTTATTATTGGTTATAAAGGTTGTAATCAGGGTTTAGAAGGTGAGAAGCAAGTAATTTAAATGACGAGTGAATTAAATGGCAATTAAAAATAGATAATAACTGTAAAACAACTTTTGGCAAGATAAGAGAAATTAGAGGTCCAACTTAGTTATCTCTCTCAACTATAATGAAAGTTGAATCTAAACTCCACTTGGTCAACCTTTACCAGGGCAAAGGAAAGTCAAGGGACTAATTAAATTGACTTTTGAATCCTAATTATTTCCTAAGAAAAGGTTGGGATTATTTAAGTTCAGCTCAATTAGCAAGATAACGATTATCAATTACGTTGAGTTTAATAACTGTTGAGTTACTGAATTCTTAACCAGGACCAAAAGGGAAAAAAAGTAAAATTGCTGAAATAATAAAAACGTCCTTAGATGGGAAGTAATGATAACTTAAATCAAAGAGAACAATCATAAACTGAAAATACCTCAAATATCATTAATTCAAATAACTGTTTGTAACATGAAAGAATTCATAGATCCAATTATAAAGGTAAATAGCCAACTCAGATACTGAAATAAATAAATAGAGTAAAAGGGAAGTTTAAAACAAAGAAATATAAAACTTGGATTGAGAGTCACTCTTAAAACAAGAAGAAATCCTAAATCCTAAAAGAGAGAGAGGAGAAGATCTCCCTCTCAACTAAATCTAAATCATTGAAAACTAAAATTATGCGAGCTCCCCTTGAATGGGTGCATTCCCACACTTTATAACCTCTGGTCTATGCTGTCTGTACTTGGATCTGGACCAAAAAGGGCTTCAGAATTCGCTGGAGGCGTATTCTGTAAATTCTGATACGTGGCCTCTGTCACACGTCCGCATGGGTCACGCGGTCGCGTCATCTAGAACTTTTCCTTTCCACGCGATCGCATCAGTCATGCGGCCGCGTCGCTGCTTCTTTGCTTCTGGCACGCGATCGCGTCGTCCATGCGATCGCGTGGATACCAGTTTCCTTAAAGCTCCGTTTTGCCTTCTCCTTCCTTTTTTGTATGTTTCCTTTTTCATCCTTTAAGTCATTCAGCCTTAGGAAACCTGAAGCTACTCAATACGCTAATCACGACATCGAATGGAAATAAAGGTAATTAAAATAATTAATATTTTTAAAGTTTAGGAAACATGTTTTTCACAATATGACATAATAAGGAAGGGAAAGTAAAACCATACAATTAATGTGAATAAGTAGGTGAAGAGTTGAATAAATCACTCTAATTAAGCACAAAAGAACTCATGAAATATGGGTTTATCAACCTCTCCACACTTAAACACTAGCATGTCCTCATGCTAAATCCAAGATAAATAATTAAGGTTAAAGTGATGGAATGTTATGAAATGCAACCTATGCTAAATGCATCTACCTAATGAGTCATGCAATTTTAATTCATCCACTCATATATAAAGCCTACATGTAGTCAAATTATTTCACATTCTCAAGGAGATATATATACATATATAGCTAACCCTCAAATAATAAAGCATTTTTTTGCAAATGAGATGAGAGAAAAAAAACTTGCAAGACAATCAGAGATAAATGTTTAATGAGCTTTTGAACCCTCACTAGATTTTGTGTTTTCTCTCTAATCACTCAGTGTTTATTGGGTTAATCACTCTATTCTTCTTTTTATTCTTCATTTCTATAACTTTATTTTTCATCTAACCAATCAACAATTATAGAACATAGTCATACCAAAACTCATGAGGTCTTTAATTAAGGTTGTAATGGGGTCAAGGCAAAGGGTAAGGATATATGTATAAGGCTAAGTGAGCTAATAAGTGAATCCTTAATTAGACTAAGATCTCACGTAGCATACATACTTAGTAAAACAATGCTTCTTTACCTATTCTCCCTATTTTCTCGCTTTTGATGTCACATGCTCATGTTTTAATTCTTGTTTTTATCCCATGTGCATTGCTTTTTTATTTTGCATTGGGGAGTTCTTTTTTTTTTGTACCCCCTTATTTATATGCTTGAAAACTAACTTTTTTTTTTGAATACACATGGTAATTTTTTTAATTAATTTGAATTTTCATGAGCCTGCTTCCCAAAATTTTGAGTTGCTTTATTTTTTTTTTTAATTTTTCTACCTTTTGTCTTTATCAACTATGTTCCCAATAAGTTTCCCACATTTTACTCTATTTATAATTTTCTATCTTAAGCTAACCAAGGATTCACTTGGGATTTTCTTTTGTTTTTCTGCTTAAGGCTAGTAATTTGGTTAAAATAGAATAAGGGGGTTTTTAAAAAGCTCAAAGGGGGCTAACAAAGGTGATGTAAAAGGTAGGCTAATTTGGGGTAAGTGAGCTAAAATCAAATGATGGCCTCAATCATTATTTTGAGATGTACCTATATTCTATAATCGGACATATAGACTAAAACAAAGTAAAGAACAATAGAATAAGAAAGAAGGTTGGAACACACAGGAATAAAATTATGGTTTGAATGTAACCATACAGTTAAGCTCAAAACTCACAGGCTATGTGTTCTCTAGCTGAAAAATCATTTATCACTTATGTATGTCATGCAGGTTTAGTTAAAAATTCTCATTATTCTCTTAAAAAGTAATTTAGGGTAGCCTTTGAAGTTTTAATATTTCTCCTTGATGAAATATTGTCAGTTTAACTACATCATGTAATGCTATATATACAAGGTTTTATGGATCTAAATCTATTATGTTCAAGTTTCTAGCTTACTCTTTTTTATATTTGTCAATTTAAACTAAGCTATAACTAAGCTATCTTATGTAAAAAGGGTAAACTATACTAATTGATCCACTAATAAGTTAGAATTGCAAACTAAACTAAATAACTAAAATGAACTAACTAACTAAAATATGAACAAAAAAATGCAAAATGCAGAAAATAGAGTAAAATACACAAGTAGCAATGTATAAGTACTCAGAAAATAACAATAAAAGAAAAAGAGGAAAATACAGAAAAATATCCAAAATAAAAGAAAAAGTATGTAATAGTTCACCAAAATAAACGCCAGAGATGGCGACCTCCCCACACTTAAAATGAAGCATCGTCCCCGATGCTCAATCAAGCCGGTGTGAAGGAGTGTCATCACTGGTAGGGATGGTAGCTGGGGTCTCTGTGGCGGTGGTGGGCTGAGAGTCTGGCTGCTGTAGAGGGGGGACTGACTGGAGTGGGATCTCCGGATTTGCAGCCTCAAGCTGATGTGGGGCCTCCTGCTGTGGTGTAGCGTGCTCTGTGCCTGCCTGCTGATGAGTCTCCGCATGGGAATGAGGCTCCTCCTCGTGCTCATCCTCCTCCTCCTCTGATGGCTTTGATGGTGTGTCGGGCTCGGAGGGGATGTCGGCGCCCTGTCTGATCATCAGCTTCAGATGGGAATAGCGTCGCCTGCTGCGGCGCTCCAATCTCTCATACCGGCGCCTGTTACGGCGCTCCATCTGATCAAGCTGGCGGAATAGACGGTGCACGAGGTGATAAACCGGCTCAGAGGTGGGCGGAGGTGCAGTGGTGGCAGCAGGGTCAGCTGGGGCAGCTGTGGATGAAAAGGGTCCAGCAGACGGACGGGCTGTCTCATCAGTAGCAGTGACAGATGGTGGTCTGTAGCCCAAAGCAAGGAAGTTCCTGCTGTGAGGGATGATCTTCCTGCAGTCCGCTGCTGGTGGTCGCTCATCGGCATCCTCCCAAGGTACATCAGCCTGACGGCCTAGCCGTGTAACCAGATAAGGAAAGGGGAGGGTGCCTCGGATGTGGACCCTGGCCATAAAATGCCGGATAAAACGAGGCAAGTACATGTCCTTACCCTCCAGCACACACCAGAGGAGGGTGATTATGGCAGCCGGGATCTCAGTCTCATGAGTACTCGGCATCACATAGTTGCTCAAGATCTGATTCCATAGCCGAGCCTCATCATTCAAGTACACTCTCTTGATCCCTCTAGGCATAGTGGTGTCCTGACCCATCTCCCAAGGAACAGCAGGGTCGAGAGCTATCCGTGCCTTCACAGCATCCCAATCAAACCGCATCTGGCCCATGTCCTCCTCAGCCTGTGCATAACCATCTGGTTGATCGGACTTGGCTGGGAGCTGGAGAATGGTCTCTATGGCCTCCTCAGTGACCAGAATTTGCTTTCTCCTCAGGTTCACTGCATCTAGGGTAGTAAGGTAGTAGTTGCAATAGAATTCCCAGACCCAAGATGCATTGACCTCTGTCAGTGGTCTCTCCAAAAAGAACCAGCCCCTTTGCTTGATTTGCTCAGTGGTGTATTGCTGGAGGTCTTCTGGAATCTTCAAGGTACGTTCCAGGTATAGATTTCTGGAGTTTGAAAAAGTCGGGTACTTCAGCTCACAGTACCGGTTTGCAAATTTTATAGGGTCAGTCGAAGGGAGCAGCTGGTCAGCTTTTTCCTGCTGTGTGAAGTTCTTCTCCCGCCATGAGGAATTGTGCATTAGAGCAATGATGGACTGGGAGGAATCTCCTCTCTTGCGCTTGCCAGTAGCCTTGCCTTTGCCTTTCCTTTGTGAGGCAGACATCCTGAAAAACAGAAAACCAGGAAATGGATAAAATAGGAAAGCAAATAGGCAATTTAAACAAAGAAAACTCAAAGCGGTAAGGGAGAAATAGAATAAGGAAAATGAGTAATTGAAATGTGATTGAATTAATGTTAAATGGAAAGAAAAAAAATCAATATGCCATAGTGAGAAAGTTAGAGGAAGTGAAAGTGATCATAAAAGAGATCAAGAGGGTTAGTATGGTAAAAAGAAATTAGTAAATTAAAATTAGTGAGTTAGGAAAGTAAGTGGCATAGAAAAAAATTCCATATAACAAGGATTCACATGTAAGAAAATAAGTACTCATAATCGAATAAAGAAAACAGGGTGATGCTGATTCGAATAGAAATAAAGAAATCAGAAATTGGAATCAGTGAATCACAATTGCAGGTTATGAACCAGGAAATCAAAGAGGATAAGAAAGTGGCCCTAGCATTCATGAAATGGTTTGGGGGAAGCAGAGTAAAACAGAGTTTCCAAACCAAAACAAGAATGAAAACAATTTTCAAAAAAAAATTTGGGCAGCATTCCGGCTAAAATTGGATTGTCCCGGAAAATAAACAGCAATCATATCAGTTCATATGAATTTAAAAAAAATCAAGCTGCATGTACATAGATATAAAATAAACATAAAAACTCAATGGAAACAGCAGTAACATACAAGAAAGCAGCATATGAATCATGATTATAGCAGTAACAGATTTGCACATAGGATAAAACAGAAGTAAGAATAGTGCAAGTAAACAGACCTAGATCCACTAACCACAGCCTAAGCTACCTAACAACCTAAAAATCCACTACAACATGCAAGTCTACCTATCCTAATCATGAACATAAATGGAATAAAAAAATACAGAAAAGTGACAAACGGATAAAAAGGGTTGCGTGTTGCAGAACCTGGTAAGCGGAAGGGGTGGAACAGGGAAGAAGGTGGCTGCGGCAGCGTCCGGCGTGGTGGTGGTGCACGGCGTCGCGGTGGCGGCTGAGGGGGCAGTGGCGAAGGGAGGTATTAGGGTTAGTGAGAGAGGAAGAGGATAGGGGAAGGGAGAGCGGTGGGTGTTGCTGGCTGAAGGGGGTGGGTGGCGGAGAAGGGGGCGCGGCTGGATGGCCGGTGGTGGCTGGGCGGTGCTCACGGAGGTGGTTGTGGTGGAGAGGGGAGGAGAGAGGAAGAAGGAAGAAGAGAGAAGGGGAGGGGTGGTACGGTGGCGGCGTCTGGGTGGTGGCGTGGTGGCTGGCCGACGGTGGCTGGGGGAAGAAGAACAGAGAAGGAGAAGAGGGTTGGGGGTGAAGGGGGGGCTGCGCGACTAATAGGGTTCGCGTGGCTGGGGGGTTATATTTTCGAATCCACGCGGCCGCGTGGGGCACGCGGTCGCGTGGTTGGGGTGAAAATGGGGGGGACGCGATCGCGTGGGTCGCACGATCGCATGAGAGGGGGGGGGGGGGGAAGAGGGGTGACGCGATCGTGTGGGTCGCGCGATCGCGTCGCTGGAATTCGTGCTAAACGCACGACTCCAGCGCCGTTTCAGCGCAACTCTCTGTCTCCTTTTGGGGTGATATGCAATCCATGCGACGTGATCGCGTCGCTCACGCGGTCGCGTGGGATTGGTATTGGGTAAGTGACGCGATCGCATGGGGCATGTGATCGCGTGGGCCAATTTGTGCGAAACGCACAAGAGCCGCACGATTCCAGCCCAACTTTCTGTTCGTTGGATCCTTATGCCGATATATATATCACACGGCCGCGTGGGTCACGCGGTCGCATGGGTGGTGTTTTTTGCGATATGACGCGATCGCATGGGGCATGCGGTCGCGTCATGCAACCCCTTTTTTTTTACTGAAAAATGCAGGATGCAGTGATTAACATGAATGCTATGCATGATTCCAGGTTAATGTTAAAATAAAAAAAAGTAAATTGAAAACAATAAACAAGAAATAGATTGAGAAAGAAGCGACCATACCATGGTGGGTTGTCTCCCACCTAGCACTTTTAGTTAAAGTCCTTAAGTTGGACATTGGAAGAGTATCCTGTTATGGTGGCTTATGTTTAAATTCGTCCAAAAATGTCCACCAGTGCTTGGAATGCCAATAGCCTCCGGGGTCCCAAACTAGGCATGTAAAGCTTCTGAGCAGCTTCAAACAGATATTCAGCCTCCCGGGATGACGAATGTCAGAATATAAGCCATGATCCCAAGCTATGTTTTTAGATCCGCCTCCGTTTTGATTTTTAAGTTTCCATTCGGGCAGGTTAAAAAGTAGAATCTCACCGTGGTGACCAAACGTTTTCCGTGATCCATGCAATTGAGCATGATACCAATCCATGTACTTCGAGGTGAAGCGTGGAACCTTATTGAACCTGGTACACCAGTTCTGAGTACGAGCCAATTCCCTTTTACTCTTAAAGCCGCAGAGAGCTCTAAGTTGGCCATCTGTTTCAAGAAAACCATATTCAAGTGAATAAGTAAAATTATAAGTTAAGGATTGTACCCACTTGAAGCTTGTATTAGGTGGTAATGGCCTTGGGATAGGTGTTTTTAGTGGTTCTGCAAGTTCCGTTTCCTTGTGCTCTTCTGTGAATTCTTCCACTTCCTTGCAAAGATCTTCAATTGTATCTGTATCCTGGTCAAAGTCTTCTATGTCTTCCTCATCACTCGAGTCATAGATTGGAGGTTGAGAGAAATCTACCTCCGCATCATCTTCATATTCACTTGGAGAAAATTCTTCGATCTCAGAGAATTCACTTGCGGACGCAAGTTCATCACTAGGAGAACTAGACTTGTGACTATCATCATCAAGGAAATTTGCTTCTTGGATTATTCCGTCTGATTCTTCGTAAACGACTTGCCTTGGAGATTGTACGGTATCCTCCTTAGTATCAACTGTAGTATCTTGGACGGAGTTTTCCTCAATTCTGGATTCCCAAGGAAGTTCAGCATCTCCTAGATCTTCAACCAACTCTTCTTCTTGAACAATGACAGCTTCTTCCACTTGTTCTAGTACGAATTCATTCTCTGTCTTGTCCACTGGAGTCTCTAGTATTTCTTTCATGCTACGCTCTTCATCAGGCTGTCCACATGGAGTTGTGGTTGATCCTTGTATATTTGAGCGCCTAGTGGCCCATTGAATTAGTGCTTGCTCCAGTTGTTGAATGGTTGTTTGAAATTTAATTACTGTTTCTTTTAGGCGATCATCTGCTTCGCGGTTTGCCGGACTTGGACATGATACAAAGGAAAGTGGTGATGATTGGGAACGATTGGATTGGTATTGGGGTAAGGAATGATCATATGATGGCGAATGGTGAAGAGAAGCTTGTGAGTGTGGTGGTTCGAGGTTATGTTGAAAGGATGGTTCATATGCACGGGGTGGGGCATGTTGGTAATTACAAGGTTGTCCACCATGTCTTTCAGCTGGGTATGCACGGTAGAATGGTCTTTGTCCAGGATATCTCGGAGGGTGTTGCTGCCAAAAGGGTTGATTAGATCCTCTTAGTTCCATCCATCCTTGATTGGTCTGACCTTGATGCACATTCCTGCTGTAACTTCTATTTCCTTTAACAATATTAGAACCAAACTCAAAGCGAGAGGGGTGAGAGTTCATAGTAGCAAATAAAGATAAAAAGGAAAAACAAAAATAAATAAACAAGCAAAAGAAAAAAAAATATTTACAATAACCAATAATAAGGCACACGTTAGCAGTTCCCCGGCAACGGCGCCATTTTGATGAGATGACTTTTGCGTGGTCTAGAAATTTACGGATAAATCCTCATTGCAAGTATAGTTTCTAAACCTTCAAAAGTCCTTTCATACAAACGTTTGGGTGTCACAAGTAACAAACTCCTTAAAAATTGTTAACCGAGTATTCAAGCCTCGGGTCGTCTTCTCAAGGAACTGCGAGGAAGTATATTCTTATTATTGGTTATAAAGGTTGTAATCAGGGTTTAGAAGGTGAGAAGCAAGTAATTTAAATGACGAGTGAATTAAATGGCAATTAAAAATAAATAATAACTGTAAAACAACTTTTGGCAAGATAAGAGAAATTAGAGGTCCAACTTAGTTATCTCTCTCAACTATAATGAAAGTTGAATCTAAACTCCACTTGGTCAACCTTTACCAGGGCAAAGGAAAGTCAAGGGACTAATTAAATTGACTTTTGAATCCTAATTATTTCCTAAGAAAAGGTTGGGATTATTTAAGTTCAGCTCAATTAGCAAGATAACGATTATCAATTATGTTGAGTTTAATAACTGTTGAGTTACTGAATTCTTAACCAGGACCAAAAGGGGAAAAAAAGTAAAATTGCTGAAATAATAAAAACGTCCTTAGATGGGAAGCAATGATAACTTAAATCAAAGAGAACAATCATAAACTGAAAATACCTCAAATATCATTAATTCAAATAACTGTTTGTAACATGAAAGAATTCATAGATCCAATTATAAAGGTAAATAGCCAACTCAGATACTGAAATAAATAAATAGAGTAAAAGGGAAGTTTAAAACAAAGAAATATAAAACTTGGATTGAGAGTCACTCTTAAAACAAGAAGAAATCCTAAATCCTAAAAGAGAGAGAGGAGAAGATCTCCCTCTCAACTAAATCTAAATCATTGAAAACTAAAATTATGCGAGCTCCCCTTGAATGGGTGCATTCCCACACTTTATAACCTCTGGTCTATGCTGTCTGTACTTGGATCTGGACTAAAAAGGGCTTCAGAATTCGCTGGGGGCGTATTCTGTAAATTCTGATACGTGGCCTCTGTCACGCGTCCGCATGGGTCACGCGGTCGCGTCATCTGGAACTTTTCCTTTCCACGCGGCCGCGTCAGTCATGCGGCCGCGTCGCTGCTTCTTTGCTTCTGGCACGCGATCGCGTCGTCCATGCGATCGCATGGATACCAGTTTCCTTAAAGCTCCGTTTTGCCTTCTCCTTCCTTTTTTGTATGTTTCCTTTTTCATCCTTTAAGTCATTCAGCCTTAGGAAACCTGAAGCTACTCAATACGCTAATCACGGCATCGAATGGAAATAAAGGTAATTAAAATAATTAATATTTTTAAAGCTTAGGAAACATGTTTTTCACAATATGACATAATAAGGAAGGGAAAGTAAAATCATGCAATTAATGTGAATAAGTAGGTGAAGAGTTGAATAAATCACTCCAATTAAGCACAAAAGAACTCATGAAATATGGGTTTATCATGCACCGTTTGATAGAGATACTGGTCAAGCAGCATCGACAGCAGTGATAAGGAATTGTGATGGTAAGGTTATATCTGGATCAACAATGAACTTCAAAACAATATCTCCATTAGCTGCTGAAGCTCATGCCATGAGGGATGCCATGATTCTTTTTAAAAATCTGCAATTAGGGAGATGTTTGTTTGAGACAGATAGTTTAGTACTAGTTCAAACAATTAAGTCAAGAAACAAGCTTTGAGAGATCGATGCAGTGTTAAATGACATATTCAAACTAATAAACGACCATCGAGAAGTTGGTCTAACTTGGACTCCAAGGGAGGGTAATGAGATGGAACATAAAGTGGCAGAAATGGCTTCTTCGAGAGCTTTAGGGTGACAATGGCTTCTTGTAGTGGAAGGAGTTAGCAAGAATCATCAGAAGAGATGAAAGGGAAGCTGCAAGTGTCAAATGGAAGACTTTTCAGGCCCGAAGCAATGCCGAAATGCAGCAATGCCGAAATAAAATTCAGAGCTTGATGGGGTCATACAACAGCAATGATCCTCCAAACAAAGTTTTGGAGGAGATCAGAGGTGGATATGATTCTGCACAAAAAGTAAATGAGGATTAATAGAGAGTTGAGTAGAAAATATGGTGGAAGTTTTGATTGAATAGAAAGCAAGAAGATCGCCAGTGAAGCATGGTTACGGCCGACATGTGTGTCTTTCCTCCTTCCTCTGTAGCGGACCTTCGTGCGGAGGAGATGCCGGCAGAGAGACCTATTCGAACCTGTTTCAATTGCACCTATGCTTGATCCAGAACCAATAATCAAATGGAAGAAGAAGCTTGTAGTCTGTTCGTTGCAACAATGGGAAGATAGTAGAAACAATGGAAACATTTTCCTGCTGTGGCGTTGAAGTGCGTTGAAGTGAAAGAGATATTAGTTAGGGTTTTAGGTCGGGTGGGTTGGGGTTTGGGTAGGATGTTGGGCTTAGCCCAAGACAAAAAAAAAAAAAAACTAAAATAGTTCTTTAGATTTCAATGGTATCAATTACATATCGTCTTTAGAATTGGTAAAACTACACCATATTAGCTCTTTAATTATTTTCCATCAAATGCCTTATTATGTCATTAAGAACTAATATGGTACACTTTTGCTAATTTTAGAGATGTAATCGGTATAATTAAGATCTCAAAGACTATTTTAATTCACACAACTAATCTCAGAGATCACTTTAAAACTTTACTCGCCACAATACCAAACAAATAGGGAGAAAAACTAAAACTCTTGTTAGTATTTGATACTATCAACTTGAACTAGACATGTAAACCAGGCTAATTAAGCAAATAATTAGTTTTAATCATTATGGTACAACAACTACAAATCACAAGCTACTACAAAAATACAAATACGACCCTCTCTCTCTCGTGAAGGAAAACACAAAGCCTTCCTGAGGGTCACCGTTGCTGCCGCCTCAATTTGGACTGCAGTAGTTCTCCCCCATTCCCTTCTCTTTAACCTCCCTCTCTTCTCTTTTTCTTCTCCTTCTCTCCTTCTTTACCATCCATCATCTTTGTTTTTACAGCTAAAATTTTATTTTTCCTCTTCACTTTTCACATCACCCACCACCACCGTCAATCTCCCACCGTCCAAACCATTTGCCATCACCTTTCCCTCCCTTCTCCTGCACGTCCATTTTTCTAATTGTGGTTTTTGTTCATGTTTCTGTTTTTTTCTTTTAAAGATCTAGATTTGAGATCCAGATCTAGATCTATAATAACCCCATTGTGGTTGTTCACTTTCTTTTTACAGTTCTCATTGTAGACCATTATCGAACCTGAGTTTAGCTCTGTGTTCCTGATTTTAATAACCCATCCGTGGTATTTTTTTCCTCTTTTGTGGTGGTGCTCTTGGTTCCCTTTATGGTTGCTGGTGATAATTTGATGCTACAAATCTTTTCAGATCTAAGAGAAAAATTCTACGAAAAAAATATTTTTGTTCATAGAAAAAATTTCAAATCTTAGAAATACTCATATCTATATGGAAAAGAAGATATATCTTACTGTCTTGCATCACGTGTGTGTAGATTTATAGAAGGTGAATTCTATGGTATCTTTTATTGTGGTGCCTAAATTGCCTAACTTGTTTTTATAAGTAAAAAATAAAATGTATAAAATAAAAGTAAAATATTTAAAGTTTATTAAATATTATCTATTTGTCTTTTTTTAGTAAGTTAGGCACAATGTCATAAATACCATAGCATTCACCTTTATAGAAATAAAAGAGACTTATATTTCTTTCTGTTTTTAGTTTTTAAGATTTTTAATAATCGAATATTATGCCTTCTATTAAATTATAGTTCAATGCATAGAATATTTATCTTCTTATTATCAACGTAGAACTGATATTTCTATGACATTTATATGTGCCATTTGATTTCTCTATGAATGAAAAATATTTTTTTTCGTAAAAAAAAAAAACCTACAAATCATAAACCGAATTCATAATTTACCTGACAAAACAAGTGTTCAAGTATAATAGCACCAGTCATTGCAATGAAAAGTATATCAGGGTATGCATATTATTAAACAACCGAATTTAGGATTCACTTCAACAAATACTTCTTGAGATAAACAACTTCAGCAACAATGTATAAGTTTAACAACACAACAAAATATCTCATATATCTGATTTTGAACTTTACCTTTTCTATACATACTTACTATAGAGATCGATGTTGGGAAAACCATTAGGGAAATCATTGTTTTGGAAAATTTTATTGTTACGATGGGTAACCGAAGATTAATGGGTTGGACTTGTTGGGTTGGCCCAATCGCCTAACGGAGGAAGCCTTCGAGCAGGTTTGCGCTTGGGAGCCTCCGTCTGACTTGTGCGTGAGAAAGAATGGGGGGTGGTACCTGCAAAGACACTCCGATGCCTAAGTCAGTAAGGGTCTAAGCAAGTTTAGAGAATATTGGAACTTCGAGATACCTGAGGGATGTCAGTGTATTTATAGTGGTGAACCAATAGCCACCATTGGAGTAGTTCCACCTTTTAAGGAGGATAACCGTCCCTTTATCTTAGGGAAGTTGAGATATGGCTCGTGGAAGTGGGTTGAGAGATTTTAGGGGCAATTACTTATTTGAATAAGTGCTATCTGCCAGCTATCATTCGATCCCGACTTCTTTAGAGTAAGTCGTCGTTAGAACCGACCTCTTGAGGGAAGGTCGGTGTAGCGTGAGGGCCAATCTCTCGGACTGGGCCTCTTATTTGGACCTGGACCTTAGTGTTGTGCCAAGGTATGAACAGTGCCCCTACTCGAGTACAATCTCTTTTCTTTAACAGTTGGGTTTGAGTAATTTAACTCGGGCTTGTAGCCGACATGGTGAGGAACCGACGTGATTTTCCAAAACCGACGTGATTCAAAATTTCTCAACAGTCGCATCTAATCAAACGTTGCATCCATTTGGGTTTTCGTATTTACACAGGGGGAGCCGTTACATTGGTAACGGCGCATCTTTTTAATGATTGCATCGATTTACCATTATACCCCTGGTGTGCTTATAAATACTTTCCCTCTCTTTCTTTGTTTCATTTCTGAAAACTTTTTGCCTTCACTCTCTGCTTGAAAGAAACTTCTTCTGCTCGAAAGAAACTTCTTCCTCCTACGAGTTTTCGTCGTCTTTGCCTTTCTTCGCTAACAAATGTCAGTTCTTTCTCTTCTCCTCTTTTATTAGTAAATGCTTTTTTGCTTGCATGTTTTGTTTAGATGAGCGTTCATAGCAAGTCTGGTTGTATGCCTAGTTACTCTGTTTGTAGTACTTGCTTTAGGCTTTTTTAGAGACCCTATTTTTTATCCTTTCCCTTTTTCTTTGTAGGTTTTGTCACCCTTTTAGTAGAAAAAGATGTCTTCTCTAGAGTCTCTTTCCCAGTGGGTGGATGTTACAGTTCTTGAGGAGGAACCCCTTGTAGACATTGATTATATCATTGATCTTCATACCCACCATAGAATCTGCGTTCTTGATGAGGATGAGCCAAAATATGAACTGACTGCCCCGGGTCTAGAAGACCGGGTTTGTTTTGGGAGGGCTTCTAATGCGGACCCTTATTTCTTTTTTATGTATGAAAGGCTTTTTACTCGTCTGGGAGTTCTTCTGCCATTTTCTGATTTTGAAATAGCTGTTTTGCTCACTGTTGCATTGCTCCCACCCAACTTCACCCAAATTCTTGGGGTTTTATGAAAATTTACCAACTTGTCAGTCAGGCACTGGATTTTCCGACCTCTTTGAAAATCTTCATTTACCTTTTTCACATGACCAAGCCCTTCAGTGGGCAAAACAATAAGCAGCAATGGATGTCTTTCCGAGCTATTTAAGGCCAGAGAATTTTCAATCTTTTTGATGAGTCCTTCCATGATTTTAAAAACATCTTTTTTAAAATTCAAGCCATAGAGGGTCACCACCCCTTTTTCTTGGATCAAAATTCTTCTCCCTGTTTTTTCTTTACTGGTCCGAGGCCTCTCTTGTAGAGAAATATGGCCTGGATGATTTGGACGAGGTGGAGGAGGCTGTTGTGGGGTTCTTCCGAGAAGTTTGGAGAAGAGCCCCTTATCTTGATACAAAAAAGTTTCTTCAGGGGTCTCCGACTTTTGTACAGATTCAACTAGGTAGACTTTGTTGTTTGTTTTATTTTCTCCGACTTGATTTTGCTGATTCCGACTTTTGAAATCTTTTTGAGATGTTACTTCCGACTTGCTGATTGATTGTTTTTCTTTTTATAGAAATGGTGAAGAAGAATTCGAGTTCCTCCTATCATAAAGTACAAGATTCCAAAAAGAGATCTCGAGCCCGAGTAGATGCTGCCAGGGCTGCTGGCACGCTTCCTCCTCCTCCTCCTCCTCCTCCCCCTCCTCCTCCTCGCAACTTGGGGACCTCCTCTCGTCCCATTTTGGTATCTTCTTCTTCTGCCTCTTCTCTTTCTTCTCCTCCACCCCGATCTTCTCCTGAGCCCGAGAAGAAGAAGCGCAAGACTTTTGAGTCTGGCTCTTCTTTTGCTGGGGAAGCTAATTTTGATGGTCCCAAATTCGTTCGGAACCACATCTATCCTTATACTCAAATTAATATGGATGATATTTCCGTTCGAAACCATCTTAATATCTTAGTTCAGAGGAGTGTTCGGGCAGCTGGAGTGTGTACAAGGCTTCTTGATATCTTGGAGAAGACTCCCCTTAGCTCTTTGGGTTCTACCCAAAAGGTTAAGGAGTTAGAGGGGAGGATCCTTCTCTATCAAGAGGAAGAGAAGAGGCTGACAGAGGAGGTCACCGAGTTGAAGGAGGAGAGGACTCGGCTCCAGAAGAAGGAGAAAAAATTAATGGGCCAATTAGCCATGTCCGAGGGCCTTAAGGAAAAGGCGGAGCAGAATTATGTAAGACTTTATGGGGAAAATCTTGACTTGAAAAGGGAACTGGCGGGATGTCGGGAGGCTTATCAGGATCTAGAGGACTCCGTGGCGAAAGGTTCGGAGATGGCATGGAGGATCTTCAGGGAACAGGTCGGGGTCATCGCTCCTGGCCTGGACCTTTCTCCTCTTGATCCTGATAAGATAGTGGTGGATGGTGCCATTGTTTCCCCTCCCCATCCTGAGACTGATTCCGACCTGAAGACTCGGGGGTAGAGGATAATAGAGTCTCCTCCCCGTGGGGAGCGTCAAGACGAAGATCTGCCGAGTTCTTCTGGGGTCCCTTCTCAAGGTCAAGAACAGCCTGCTCCATCCTCTCCTACTGGGGATCCTTCCTCTCTCCCTGCCGCTGATCCGACTCCTGATGACTCTTAATTTTTTCTGTTTGAATTGAGCTATGTGTGGGCCCGGCTTGTGGGTTCCTTTGTTGAATACTTTTATTTGTTTCTTGTGGTTGGTTGCCTTTAACATTTTCTGGCCTTTTATGGCCATTAACAAAAATATTTAAAAATACCCTTTTTTTTGGATAAGGGTTTAGGATACCTTTGTTGCGTGCATGCTTTCTGTTTAGGTTTTGAAAAACCTTTTTTGATCTTTTTGCTTTGAAAATCTTTTATCGTGGCTGGCTATCTTTTTGTCTAAGTTATTTTGAATTTTCTCAAAGACTTGGGACAGCCTATGCCTTTGATTTCTTGATGGATTTTCTTATCTCTTTTTTTGGTATTCCTCGTACTCAATTTTTGTTTTATTAAGTTTCTGTGACTTAGGTTATTTTTACGATGCATTTCCTTTCTTCTCGGTTTTTCCGACTTGCAGGTCGATAAATTTCCAAGTTTATCAGGATATACTTTTATAACCTCTTTACACCGACTTGTACCTCGTCGTTTTATCCTGACGACCTTCTAGGTCGGTTCATGGGATTTTCACGTTTTGTCGAGCTTAAGTCGGCGCGTTTCGTAGAAAGAATAGTAACGTAAAAGGAATTTATAAAGAGATACGAAGAGAAAAGATCTTTATTTATTCATAAAGGTACTTTTTACTATTAAGGGTTTTGACAATTTGTTGCCCCTTAGTCCCCACTTTGATGCCTCATCAAAAACTCCCTTCAGGAAAACCCTTTCTTTGGGAAAAAACTATGAAGTTGGGAAAAGAGTACATCAGAGAATGGAGTTCGCTTTTAACTATAGTACATTTTCATATTACAAGCATGCCACGACCTAGGTAGCTCGGTGCCGTTTAAGTCGGTCACCTTATAGTAGCCTTTTCCTAAGACTTCACTAATTTTGTGTGGTCCTTTCCAATTGGCAGCAAGCTTTCCATCCCCAGTTTTGTTGACTCCAATGTCGTTTTTAATCAAAACCAAGTCGTCCGGGGTGAAACTTTTTCGAATGACTTTTTTGTTGTATCTATTTGTCATCCTTTGTTTCAGTGTTGCTTCTCTTATTTGGGCCTGTTCTCGGACTTCAGGGAGTAGTTCAAGTTCTTCTTTGTGCCCCTGTATGTTTCCAACCTCGTCGTAGACACTCACCCTTGGACTTTGCTCGTTGATTTCAACTGATATCATGGCTTCTATGCCATAAGCAAGTCGGAAGGGTGTTTCCCCTGTGGCAGACTGAGGTGTAGTCCGATAAGCCTATAGTACTTGAGGAAGCTCTTCAGTCCAAGCTCCCTTTGTATCTTGCAACCTTTTCTTCAACCCTGCCAGTATAACTTTGTTGGCTGCCTCGGCTTGTCCATTCGCTTGTGGATGTTCTACCGAGGTGAACTGATGCTTGATCTTCATGCTGGCTACCAGGTTTTTAAAGGTAGAATCGGTGAACTGAGTACCACTATCAGTGGTGATGGAGTGAGGCACTCCATACCTTGTGATAATGTTCTTGCAGAGAAATTTCTAACTTTTCTGGGCGTTGATGGTGGCCAATGGTTCTGCTTCGATCCACTTTGTGAAGTAGTCTACTCCCACTATTAAGTATTTTACTTGTCCAGGTACTTGGGGAAAGGGTCCCAATAGGTCCAATCCCCATTTAGCAAAAGGCCATGGAGAAGTTATACTTATGAGCTCCTCGGGGGGAGCGACATGGAAGTTTGCATGCATTTGGCATGGTTGACGCTTCTTTACGAACTCGGTGGCATCTTTCTGCAAAGTCAGCCAGTAGAACCCGGCTCGGATGACATTCCTAGCAAAGGACCTCGCTCCGAGATGGTTTTCGCAGATACCATTGTGGACCTCTTCTAAGACTTCTGTCGTCCTTGAGGTCGGGACGCACTTTAGTAAGGGTGTTGATATCCCCCTTTTATAGAGAATATTTTTCACCAAAGTGTAGTTTTGTGCTTTCCTCCGGATTTTCTTGGCTTCTTTTTCCTCTTTGGGTAGGATGTCGAATTTTAGGTATTCGATTAAAGGGTTCATCCATCCGAGGTCTAATCCGGAGACTTCAAGAACGTCTTGCTTGGCCTCTGTTTTTGCCACAGAGGGTTCTTAGAGAGTTTCTTGGATCAGGCTTCTATTATTCTCCCCTGGTTTGGTACTTGCTAGCTTGGAGAGGGCGTCTGCTCTGCTGTTGAGATTCCGAGTTATGTGCTTGACCTTGGTTTCTGCAAAGCGCCTAAGATACTCCAAGGTTTTGTCTAAGTACCTTTTCATATTGGGGTCTTTGGCCTGATACTCTCCATTTATTTGGGAGGTCACCACCTGAGAGTCGCTGAATATCACTACTTTTGTTGCACCGACTTCCTCTGCCAGCTTTAATCCTGCAGTCAAGGCTTCATATTCTGCTTGATTGTTAGAAGCTGGGAATTCGTATTTGAGGGAGACTTTTATTTGCGTTCCCTTTTGATTGACTAGTATTATGCCTGCACTGCTTCTTATTTTGTTTGAGGATCCATCTACATATAGCTCCCATGTAGTGGATTCTTCCTCTTGGTCTCCTGCATATTCTGCTACGAAGTCGGTGAGGCATTGAAATTTTATTGCCGTCCCAGTTTCGTACTGTAGGTCAAACTCGGATAGCTCTATTGCCCATTGAACCATTCTACCCGCAATATCCATCTTCTGGAGGATTTGCTTCATGGGCTGGTTTGTTCGAACTCTTATTGTGTGAGCTTGAAAATAAGGCCGTAACCTTCGAGAGGCTACTATTAAGACATACGCAAACTTCTTGAGTTTTTGATACCTTAATTTAGGGTCTTGTAGAACTTTGCTGGTGAAGTATACAGGATGCTGCCCGACCTCGTCTTCCTGTATTAGAGCGGATGCTACAACTTTGTTTGCTACGGACAAATACAGGACGAGTTCTTCCCTGACTTTAGTTCGGGTCAGAATGGGAGGTTGGCTTAAAAACCTTTTGAACTCCTGGAATGCTTCTTCGCACTCAGGAGTCCATTTGAACTGGCATCATTTTCTTAGTAGAGAGAAGAGTGGCAGGGATCTTAATGCTGATCCCGCCAAGAACCTAGAGAGGGCGGCAGGTCGGCCGTTCAGCTGCTGGACCTCTTTTAAGCAAGTCAGGCTTTTCATTTCTAGGACTGTTTTACACTTGTCGGGATTAGCTTCAATTTCTCTTTGTGTAAGCATGAATCCTAGAAATTTTCCAGCCTCTACTGCGAAGGTGTACTTTGCAGGATTCAACCTCATCCCATACAACCTTATGGTGTTGAAGATTTGCGAGAGGTCTGTCAAGAGGTCGGTCTCATCCTTGGTTTTTACTAGCATGTCGTCCACGTAGACTTCCATTAAATTCCCAAGGTGAGAAGCAAACACCTTATTCATCAGCCTTTGATATGTGGCTCCAGCATTTTTTAAACCAAAAGGTATGACCACGTAGCAATAGTTTGCTCTAGGCGTGATGAAGGATGTTTTTTCTTGATCCGACTTGTACATCGGGATTTAGTTATATGCCGAGTATGCATCCATTAACGACAAGTATTGATACCTCGAGCTAGAATCTACTAAGGTATCAATATTTAGAAGTGGATATGGGTCTTTGGGACACGCCTTGTTTAGGTCAGTGTAATCGACGCACATCCTCCACTTGCCGTTTTGCTTTTTGACCAGCACCACATTTGCCAGCCATGCCGGATACTTAACCTCTTTAATGAAGCCGGCTTCTAGGAGGGCTTGCACTTGTTCTTCCACCACTTGAGCCCGCTCAGGTCCGAGCTTCCGCCTTCTTTGTTGAACAGGTCGCAATCCGGGATAAACTGATAGTTTGTGCGACATGAGTTCGGGATCTATCCCTGGCATGTCGTAGGCTTTCTAGGCGAAGAGGTCAGAATTTTCTTATAGGAGCTTTATAAGCTTTTTCTTCAAATCTTCTTTTAGGTTGGCTCCTATGATGGTGTTTTTTCCTTCCTCTTCTCCGACCTGTACCTCCTCAGTTTTTCTCTCGGGTTGTGGTCGCAACTCTTCCTTGGCTTTGACCCCTCCGAGCTCATGTGCACCTCCTTGCCCTTACCTCTCAGGTTCAGGCTTTCATTGTAGCATTTCCTCGCCAATTTCTGGTCTCCCCTGATGGTTGCTATTCCCTCTGGTGTTGGAAATTTCATGCAAAGGTGAGGGGTAAACACCACCGCTCCGAGTCGATTTTGAGTGGTTCTGCCGATTAGGGCATTGTAAGCTGAACCCACATCAACGACTATGAAGTCGATGCTCAGAGTCTTGGATTTTGCCCCTTTTCCGAAAGTTGTGTGAAGGGGTATATATCCCAGTGGTTTTATTGGTGTATCCCCTAGGCCATATAGGGTGTCAGGATAGGATCTTAATTCCGTTTCATCTAATCCCAGCTTATCGAATGCTGGCTTGAAAAGGATGTCGGCTGAGCTTCCCTGATCTACCAGGGTTCTATGAAGATGGGCGTTGGCAAGGATCATAGTTATCACAACTGGATCATCATGTGCAGGAATGATCCCTTACCCATCTTCTTTGGTGAAAGAAATAGTTGGGAGGTCGCTCCCGACCTGGTAGACTTCCTTCAAGTGCCTCTTGCGAGATGACTTTGTGAGGCCGCCTCCACCGAAACCCCCCGAGATCATATGTATATGTCTTTCCGGGGTGTGTGGTGGTGGATCTCTTCGGTCCTCGTCATCTCACTTCCTCTTTCCCTGATGGTCCGACCTTTCCATGAGATATCTATCTAGCCGACCTTCTCTGGCCAGCTTTTCTATCACCTTTTTAAGGTCGTAACAATCGTTCGTTGAGTGACCATATATTTTATAGTACTCACAGTAGTCACCACGACTCCCCCCTCTTTTATTTTTGATGGGTCTAGGGGGTGGTAGCCTTTCAGTATGGCAGATTTTCCTGTATACATCGACTAGGGAAACCCTTAGAGGAGTATAAGAGTGATATCTCCCAGGACTTTCGAGGCCAACTTTCTCTTTTTTCTTGGACTCTCTTTCTTTCTCTTTCGATGAGTGAGAGTGCCCAGGTCGCCAACTCGGCTCTCGCATTCTGGCATTTTCCTCCATGTTGATGTACTTCTCAGCTCTCTCTTGTACATCGCTCAGGGAGGTCGGGTGTCTTTTTTATATGGACTGGGAGAAGGGACCTTCTCGAAGTCTATTTACTAGGCCCATAATTACTGCCTCTATGGGTAGGTCTTGAATCTCCAAACACGCTTTATTGAACCTTTCCATGTAGTCCCTTAAGGGTTTTCCGACCTCCTGTTTTACTCCCAAGAGGCTCGGTGTGTGTTTTACTTTGTCCTTCTAGATGGAGAATCGCATCAGAAACTTTCGCGAGAGGTCGTCAAAAGCTAGTGACTGACCTTGGGGGAAGACTGTGGAACCACTTCATCGCTGCTTTTGTCAAGGTGGTTGGGAAAGCTTTGCAGCGAGTAACATCAGAAGCGTCGGCCAGGTACATCCGACTTTTAAAGTTGCTTAAATGATGCTTCGGATCCGTGGTTCCGTCGTAGAGGTCCATATAAGGGCTTTTAAAGTTCCTTGGAACTTTTGCCCTCATTATGTCCTCGCTGAATGGGTCTTCTCCTCCCAAGGGAGAATCTTCTCGGTCGCTACGGGAGCTTCGGCTTTTGAGAGTAGATTCCAGCCTTAAGAGCTTTTCTTCTAGCTCTTTTCGTCGTTCTATCTCGTTCCTCAAGTTTCTCTCTGCCTCTCGCTGCCGTTCTAGTTCTTGTTCCAATTGTTCCAAGTGCCCTTGATGGCCATGGAACAAACCCATGAAATCGGCCGCATGGGATTGTCCTTCTTTTCCTGACTCGCGCCTGTCAGAAGAGTTTGCATTTGGGTCTTTAAACCCAGAAGTACCCTCTCTGTTCTGGTTGGTCACACCTTGGTGGGTGGCCATGTCCGTGTCATTGTTCCCAACGTCCAGATTCTCTTGCTCAGAATCAGACGCTGTGTGGCCATCTTCGGGTGAATTGTCCGCCATTACTGGTTGATCTCTCGGGTCCCCGGCAACGGCGCCAATGTTACGATGGGTAACCGTAGATTAATGGGTTGGACTCGTTGGGTTGGCCCAATCGTCTAACGGAGGAAGCCTTCGAGCAGGTTCGCGCCTAGGAGCCTCCATCCGACTTGTGCGTGAGAAAGAATGGGGGGTGGTACCTGCAAAGACACTCCGATGCCTAAGTCAGCAAGGGTCTAAGCAAGTTTAGAAAATATTGGAACTTCGAGATACCTGAGGGATGTCAGTGTATTTATAGTAGTGAACCAATAACCACCGTTGGAGTAGTTCCACCTTTTAAGGAGGATAACCGTCCCTTTATCTTAAGGAATTTGAGATATAGCTCCTGGAAGTGAGTTGAGAGATTTTAGGGGCAGTTACTTATTTGAATAAGTACTATCTGCCAGCTATAAGTCGATCCCGACTTCTTTAGAGTAAGTCGTCGTTAGAATAGACTTCTTGAAGGAAGGTCAGTGTAGCGTGAGGACCAATCTCTCGGACTGGACCTCTCATTTGGACCTGGACCTTAGTGTTGGGCCAGGGTATGAACACTTATAAATTAAATCCAATCTAATTTAGCACAGTAATCAATTTTCTATCCAATCTTAAGGACATAATAGATATCTACTTAGACAGAATTTATGCACTAGATAGAATTTAACTACCAGGATCTTGATCTATAAAGAAATCTTACACTTTTAAGTTAAACGATTAAATCTTACCTGATCAGCAACATTACATTTACATGTTGTAATGACCATGAGAGCAAAAAAATTTTTATTCTATGATCACTGGTTCTAGTTTGACTCTATTAAGTTGTACCCATTATAGTAATTTACTGTTTTAACTTCCAAAAGATTTATTTTTTTGACAAAATAGCCTTCGAAAGAAACATATGATATTTTGGTTGGCATTTTGTCCTTCCAAAGATATGAATTTGACATAATACACCAATTTCTTTTTGATAAGTGATACATATTGATGCCCTTTTTTGAAATATTTGAAAAATTATTTAAAATATACATAAAAACCACAGAAAAGATTTAATCTCTAGACATTTCAATTATTTTCATTGTATTTGATGTCAGGATTTGGCTGAAATTTGAAATTTTCATTATACACGTATACTATGTTAGGATAGTGTTTATCTTATAAAAGCCTAAATTGTTTATTTCGTCATTAACGGCCTCAACTTATTTTAGAATCAGTTATGCTTGAACTTCTTACCTCATCCAGGGACTGAGAATAAAAGTAGAATGTACCATGCATTCTGATTCAAGAAGAAAACAAACAAAATTGTTGACAATCCTTAATAATGATAAAATATTTCACTTTTTTTTTTCTTTTTTCTTTTTTATGCACATTGTACCAAAAATATATCCAAGTTACACATGGAGGAGGTATGCAATTAATAAGAAAACCCAAGAAATACGCACGTTTATAATCTATACAAATTTTTAACAATTAATATCCACTCCAAATTAAAGCTGGGTTTTAAAATTTCCACTCCCATGTATCATCATTGCATGCATGTTCCCTCCTTTAATTTTATTAGAACTCTACAAAGATTTCAAGAATGCTCAATAATCAAGTTGTTGAAGAAGATGGAGGCCCAGCGGGCTTAAAGGGCTTTTGCTCAGCACAAGAGAGGACATCATGGGGCCCAGCTTCTTCTCGCCCAACACTCATGAGATCAAGATAATAGAGGTAATGAGAAATAACGTTGTTCATGTCATCACCATCAGAACCCTGGCCACAAACTTGGTCACCGTAGAGAACATTGATTGTGGCACAAAATTGAATTATGGAAGGCTATGGTACTTTCAGTGTATTATTACTCATAAAGCCACTCAAATTCTCCACGCTATGAGGGATTTGAAACATATGCAAATTAACTATGCACAGCCAGCTGTTTAATACCTTTTTAATCAGAATAAACAACCAATAATAGTGCATGGATGATATGCACATAAAATCAGATAAAAATACCTGTTTACAGAAGTCTTCAAGGAACTCAGAGTATGTAGTGGGTTTGATGTCATTGAATTTAGCAATGAATGAATGTTTGATGATATCAATGATCATTTCGCATACATAAACCAATAGAACATTCTGCACCATCCAAAATGTGTTAGGAGCAAGTCTCGGTCAAGAAAGAAAACTGATTCCCATATGACGACCTTAATAGATATCATGAGCTAAAATACTTTGAAAGCTTACACTAAGAAAACTCTCAAACCAAGGACCCTCTGCCTCCAGAATATTTTGATAAATGCTGAAATATAGAATCTCTCTATAGAATCTGCTCATCACCACAAGTAAAAGGGAAAAGAGAAGATCAGAAAATAAATATAAAATCTAAAGAGAAAAAATGGTTGTAGTATGAATGTCAAATCCTAGTCAAATATTTTTTTTTGAAACAAAGGAAGCTCAACACAGTAAAGTGGAGCAAAGGACTCTAACAACAAGTGCTACATAGAAATACATAAATCCTGTCAACTACCGAAAGGATCACTATCGGTCCATTTTTTGTAGCTCAGAAACGTCCTCCTTATTACAATCTTAACACCTGCTTCCTTATGATTGAAGATCCTAGCATTACGTTCCACCCAGATATTCCAGATTACTGAGAAAAACCCAATCAGCCACCTTTTCTGCTCTTGTTTTTGCTTATGCCTACCAGTCCAACTCTCAAACAGTTCCCTAATGGTACCAGGAATAGCCCACGCCTCACCAAAACTCCTCAACCAACTGCACCACACCTGCCATGTTAGTTCACATAGAAGGAATAAATGTTTGACCGATTCTATCTCCTTCTTACAAAGAACACAGATATTATCACTGGGCATAATAACGCCTAGCCTACTCAATCTCTCCTTGGTATTCACTCGACCAACAAGCACAAACCATCCAAAAAGCTCAATTCTCGAAGGTACCACTCCTCACCAGACTGAACTTGTAAATCCTAGTCAAATATAAACAGTTAATATTTGAAATATACAATAAGTTTATGTTATTGCCATTCTTGCATAAATTGTTTTGGTACAAATGTGATAAGGGTATTATGGGGAATTTGGAGGTAGTTATTTAGTGAGTGGGAGTTATAGGACTATGGATATAAATAAGGGACTATCACTATTGTAATAGACAAGTGAAGAATAGAATTGAGTGAACCTTGGTTTATTGTGGAGTCTATCTCCTAGGACTGGAAGGATAAGGAAGTTCAGATTCTGACAATCAACACAATACATCATACACCATTTCTAGATTTCTATTGTTAAAATATTGATAGTCCCTTACTTATACTCATATTCCCATAATTCTCACTCACTAACTAATTACCTCCTAATTCCCCATAATACCCTTATCATATTCATATATTTCATTAAAAGATCAAAACCCGTACATAAAATATTTATTAGTGCTTGACCAATGCAACTCAAGTCCTAACAAAATTAGAATTTAAATCAAAGGGATGCACTAATTATGGACTTCAACACCAGAACTAGCTTTCATTTTGCTTAAAAAAGTGAGTTTTATTCATCATATTGTAAAACGGTTTGCATAATTTTCTATTTAGCATAGGAACTAATCATCAATATACCAAATAAGCAGAAATCAAAGGAAAAGAAACTCTAGTAGGCACAATAACTTACCAAAGTAAACCAAACTATGTACATTGTCCCTGCTGTATCGCTTAAACACATTGCTTTTTCTCAGCAAAATTATTCAACACCAGCAAAGCAAACAATGCATTGTTGTAAGCAACTATACAGGTTGATAGAGTGATTGCCTGAGCTAATAAGATAAAAGAATGAACAAGTAAGACTAGTCAAGGAACCAACAACCTCTGGTTCTTACTTTTGCTTACAAAGAATAACATAGTTAACAAAAGATCTGTGATTTTTCCCTTTTTTTTTTTTTTTTGAAGAATCTGAGAAAACAAAAGTAATTCCAAAGAGGAAGGATATTTGAAGCAGCAATAGCTAAAGATTCATCGACAATAAATCTCCATATCCAGAATCTCATACTTTCTGGTGGACAACTTGCAAGTCTTTCAGCTGAATGAAAAAACGTTTGTAGTACATCCCAATAAAACTTTGACATAATTTATCAAAAATCTGCAAGATCAGTCACAAACTTCCAGTATAAATTTCAAAGTGAATCACATTGATTTTCAGCATTTAATCAATCAACATAAAGAAAAAGCAGTAGCAGATTTTATTATAATTCCGGTAGCTTTTGACTGGATGGTTAAATGACCAAAGGCCACCGATCCATGTTATATATAACTATTACTCGTGTATTCCATCATAGAACATACATCCTGCTCTTTTTAGTTACATTTTCAATTTGCATAGCCCAAATTGGACCTAAGCCGAGGCAACATTTTATTTTTCCAAATCCCTTCTTGCAGATTAATTTGGAGCTTCCTGCCAATTGTCACTAATTCAGGTTTGCCACAAACAATGGTGTACGTACTTCTTTGGAAGAGCAGGGATACTGCCACTCAAATTTGTGTTTATGAAAAATAAAAACATGGAGATAGCATAGCATATTGACACTGATTTCTGACTTGAATTAGTTCCCTTCCATTGTCAAGCCAAGATCTTTCTCACATGATCATTCATCTTGATTGAAAATTGACAATATGGATCGACATATGGAGAACTACTTATTCCCTATAACTGAGATTTATGTATTATGAAAATGCTCACCTCTAAAACATTGTAAGACCGCATATAATTTGATTGTTCCTTGACCACGGATCATATGATATATTAAGCTGATATCTGAGGCAGCATGATTTTAAGGATGAATAAAACAAATTCAGTATATAGCATTATAGCTGATCAACACAAAAATTAATGATATAACATACGATCATAGGAGCAGAGAATCAGAAGACCTGTCTGCTGCAGAAGAATGACTCCACAACTCATAATAAGAAAGCAACCAAAAAGTGATAATTCCATAGCAGACAACCTCTTGAAATGCCTGCCACAAGCATGATAAGGTCAAATTATAATACTAAAATTGATGGACTACAACAAGTTTTACAATTGAACACAAGAATTGGGATGAACAAGAGGATACTAATCAAAGTACAAGAACAAGTTGATTTTGTAGTAACAGAGATTGGTCTTATATTCAACTGAAAGAGTCAGCGACTAAAGGTGTGTTTGGCAAACACGTTGGGGAGGAGAGAAGCCCGTTTGAGCTTCTTGAAAGTTTCACTTTGATGTTTGGCAATTTTTATCCTTGTGAACGCAGAATTGATTCTGCCTCTGAACCCACGTTTAGGAGAAGCTCAAATTTGTAGCTTCTGCATTTCACGTTTTACGTTTCACGTTTAGGAGAAGCTAAAATATTTCTTTTTTACCAACCCTACCCTTCATTTTCTTTTATAAGAATGATACTAGTAACTATTATCTTCACAGTCATTCTTTGTAGTTCTTCCTACTTCTTCATAATTTTTTAGTTCCATTTTTTTTTCATCAAAATCGTTCAGATTTATTTCAATCACTGACAAATTGAAATTTTTTTATTTTTATTTGATTTTATTCATATGAATTTTATTTACGTTTTATGGTATTTTTTTTGTTCATATGATATATGTTGTTGGTTTTATGGAATTTTTATTATTTCTTATTTGTATAATTTTTTTCTATTCTTTGATGTACTCTATTTTTGTTTTGTATTAATTTTTTTTATTTTTTATTCTGAATTTGTAAAATTTGTAATTGTAATTATTATATACTATGTTTATTATCAAAATTTTGAATAATATAAATTATGATCCTATAAAAAAAGGACAAAATAAATAAAAAATTAATTATAAGTAACAATAGAGTCATAAATAATAAAAATTTATAGTGTAAAATAATACTAAATTAAAGAGTACTGACGATACTAAAAAAAATTATAGAATATTTTCTTTTTGTGTGACATTATAAAATTTATAGTACTCTCTTTTATATTTTTATTTTTTATTGTATTTATTTTATTTATATGATAAAATTTTTTATATTATTTTGTATAGTATTCTGATTTTGCATGTATATAAAATTGATGTCTATTTTAATAATTTTTCATCTAAAAGTGATTTTGAGTAGTATAATTCAAACAACATTTATTTTACTATAATTAATTTTGATATAAAGATTACCAAACATAAATCACCTTAACCCAAACTAACTTATCATCAAAATCAATTTTACAAAATCAATTTTATGCAAACTCTGGTTTGCAAACTGGAATCCAAACACACACTAATACAGTCTAGATAAAGTTCAAAAATTCAGGACCAATACTATATCCAATGTCTAACTGGATTTGGACCAACTGCTTAATCTAAAATGACACAGTTCACACATTCATTTCGTACTCATCATTCAAAGATCTACAGATATTTATAAGGCATTAGTAAGATTGTAATAGATTGACTCTATCCAAAAAAAGATGATTGCAACAGATGGACACTGCCTAAATCACTAACTCAAATTGAAGAAATAAATGCTGCAGAATTTTGAATTTTCTATAACCTAAAATCTCACATGCATGCCCAACTAACATTTTATTTTGAGGGAAGAAAATTTAGTAAAGGTGATAAACCTTGTCTTTAGAAGCTTCCAAATGGTCATCATGATTCTTGTTGGCATGCTAGTTAATAAATGAAAGAAATGAATCGAAGCAGACAAAGCAGCCAACATCAATAAGCTGCAATTACATTCTGTGTTTGAGTTGCCACAACAGAAAATGCACTAGTAGAATATGCTACTATATGTTAGCAAGGGTAAGGGAAGGTTTAATGTTTTTCATTTTTCCCTGAAACTTCTGAGTTAATTCCAACTATTGTTAAGGTAATATAGGCAGCTAAACCAGGAACATATATCCATAAACGACAACACAAAACTATAGCTAGAGTCATTTCAAATTTCAAATTATCTTCCCACTTTCAATCGAGAAAAGGAAGTGTACCAATTCGCATCCCCATGGCAAGCAAAAGATAGTGTCATAGACTCTGTCTCGTTCTTTTCATTTCCAAGTGTTGTACTCCGTAAAGAATTTCCATTGTGCATTTCTTCCAAGAAGTATGCTAGAGGAGATTTATCCACCAAAAATACATCTGACATAACAAATTAAAAAGTTTAAAAACAAAATATCACCACATGTTATTAATTAAGCCAAAGAGAAGACACACAGTATTCAGCAAAGGCAAGCAAATATTGCTTAACATTAAGAAGTATCACACGGACTGCCAGATTAGTTTCAATACATAAATAACCAGCCAAAGTATAATAATAGAAAAGGCATAAAAATATTATCAATGTCAAAATAATTCACTCTCATACACAGATATCAGTCAACGCTCAAATGGCCTCACTGCATTAGCCATTCCATCGATCAACTATATATACCCTTTGGAATCCAATGCAAAGCTTAGTTGTACCGTTTAGAAAAATCACAAATGAAATTGATTCAGTCATGTAATATTATACATTGGTTTGGATTCAGTTTGAGCTCCACCATAATTGAAACTGCATGAAATTTGTCATCTAGCATTTTCCATTTTTCATCTAGTTAACACCTCATATTATAATCATGCATGCAAAAGTTTTTTAAATACTGTTTCATTGAAAATACAACTTTCATCGTCCTCATTTCCTTCAAATTGAAAATTCAATCCATATCATGAAATATAACAGATGCGACAATGCATGCAGAAGATCAAGCAAGAATCTCACTCACAATTCGGACCTTCTGCCATGACACGCCTCCAATCCAACGATTCCACAGTCTCCAACTTCGCAACACCACCGTTCCGATCATTCTCATTCGTCAGCTTTGGATTCTCAATCGGACTCGCCTTCGCACCACCATCATCCTTCCCTCCGCCGTCAACTGCCACAGCAGCTGAATTCGCCAAATCCTCAGAGCTACCACTGTTCACAGCTCTCTGCCTCAGTTCACCAAAATTAAACTCGGTCGCCGGACCAGTACAAACGCTCGCCGCACTCTCCTCTGAGTCCTCTTCATCCACCGACGTTACGCTACCGGTGGAGTAAAACTTCCGAGCTCCGAGCTCGAATCCGTTGCAAGCGCTTCCATTCTGAAGCAGAAAATGCGGATCGGATGTAAACACGGATCAGCTCCCGTTACAGGAGAAGATTCTAGAAGCTTCTGGTCCTTCTTCTTCTTATTCCTTCTCTGCTTGCGGCTCTTGCGCGTCGTCGTCGTTTGCGTCGGGTCTGATTCTGCTCTGCTGATCGGAACAGCAGCAGCGTCGTCGTCATCACGGTGGCGGAGAACATCGAAAGAGGGTTTTCTGCCAGCGGTTCTTAACGCCATTGAAATCTACGAGAAGACGCTCTGTTTTTCGTTTGTTCACTTGTTTTGCTCCTTTGCTCCTTTGCTCCAAAGCAGAGTCCAACAGGACTCGTTTCATTCGCGCTTTTCCATTCCTCTGCTTTTGTGTGTGTGC
Source organism: Arachis ipaensis (assembly GCF_059453495.1). Classification (NCBI taxonomy): domain Eukaryota; kingdom Viridiplantae; phylum Streptophyta; class Magnoliopsida; order Fabales; family Fabaceae; genus Arachis; species Arachis ipaensis. The sequence continues at coordinate 15,974,165 of NC_142439.1, read as the reverse complement.
GTGTTTTGGCGCTTTCTAATTTGTATATGGAAGTTAAGCTGGTGCTAGACTCGGTTATGAGAAGGAGCGGGGCTTCACATGAATGTGGTGTCAGGCAATAATGGAAATCGGACCGTGCGAGATTCCAATACCTACACGGACGGTCCGAGTACTAGCAACCAAAACGAACGGTTTGTTTTGTAGAGTGTTGGACACGTGTCACGCAGAGACCACTTCTCAAAGGGTACCCTGAATTATTATTATTAGGAAGTGAATTATTAATATTTAAAAAATAAATTTTAAAATGTAAACTGAATTATTATTTTTTTTTATACAACGTTTTTGTTTTTTGAAATTTTTTTAAAATTTTTAGTTATAATTGTTAGGAAATTAAATATTATTGTTGTTGTGAATAATTGAATTTAATAATAGTAAATAAATAATTAATATTACAAATTATAATTTTAGATATTAAAAAAATTTGAGTACTATATCATAAGCTTGAGTACTAATTTTTAGCTATCATACCAAGCATGGAAGAAAGAGAGAAACAAGAAACCAAAAGAAAGAAGTCATTGAAACCAGAAGAAAGAAGTCATTGAAGAAAGAGAAGAAGATGCGGGTTGCTCTAATCCAGCATTCACACACTTTTATATAAAGTCACAAACAACTCGGACTCTGCGATTAGGTTTAGTTCATTTAAAAAAATTATAAGTTATTCAAATCGCACCCTGCGATTTCATAACCCATTTCACAAAAAAATTACACATTACTAACTACACAGAGGGTCCGATTTCTATCTGCTAAAAATTCAAAATCTCACCAATTCCAAATCGGACCCTACGATTTGTTGAGCCAAACTTAAAATTCAAAGAACTCGCACGGTCCGAGTTCTTCGACCTGACACTCACAAAAAAGCTGTCCCACAGATTGGTCTAGTACTCCAGTATTCTATATCTAGGAAAGACACGTACAAACCTTCCATATCGAAAAAATTTAGCCGTCTTTTGGTTCTCACCAAAGTTTTTTATTTGGAAAAACAGACAAAAATACACTCCGATTTTTACATAGTGTATTTTTGTTATGGTGTACTCTTTAATTTTTTAATGAGTTATTTTTATATACAAATATAAAATTTTATTGTTAATTATATTTTTTTGTGGCCTGAGTAATTTTTCTGGTGATAACGAAGGTAGGTGGTACGATATTGTGTGATGTGGCCAATTTAAGATGACACAGTAAAAAATAAAATTATTACTTTATTAAATTTATTAAAATAAATATAAGAAAATGGCACAATGGAACCACTGTTGATCCTCTTCTTTCGAACCCTAACACAGAGTGAAAAAAAATTATTCCTTTCCTCCCCTTTCACTGTACATCTTCATTCTGACCTTCTTGCAGAAAATCATTAGGAGGTGGGACTTCTGCTTCACTTTGCTGTTGGGTCGTGTTTCAGTTGACGTTTGGAATTTCGGGTTGTGGTATTGATTAGGTTATAGGAGCGGAATTGGGAGATGCTGGCTTATGAGTTTGATTGCAATTTTGGTTGGTTTTTTTTCACCCTGTGTTAGGGTTCGAAGGAATTGGAGAAGGAAGAGAATAAACAGTAGTTTCATTATACCATTTTCTTATAAATATTTCAACAAATTTCATAATGTAATATTTTTATTTTTCATGGTGTCACTCCAAATTGGCCACATCACACAATACACTGTACCACTTGACTTCCGAAAAAATTACTCAAACCACAAAAGGATAGAATTTTATATTCGTGTATGCAAATGAATGAAATGACTCATTAAAAAATTGAGTAGTACATCTGTCCATCATGTAAAAATCTGTTTCCTCTTTATTTTTCTAGTTTATTAGTTTAATTTTGATTTACTCTTTATTGTTGAATTGATATTATAAATTATTTTGATATATTTTTTTTCTTTATCAAAGATAGAGAGACTCGCGACCTCTTAGTGAGTATGAGAAAATTATACCATTTGAGTTATAATTCATTAGCACTTATAATGCCAGCTAAATCATCTAGTTATATTGGTTTTCCAACAACTATTTATACTATAGTTACGAAAAATAATTATTTTTTGGTGATGTAATAATACAAAATTAAATATATGTGTAAAATCCTTTTATAGTGTTACTATATTAAAATTAAATTATTATTTTGTTCACAATAGATAAATATGCAAGTTATTTTAGTATTTGTATTTAATGAGTCCTGTTACGATGGGTAACTGGAGATTATTGGGTTGGATTAGTTTGGCTGGCCCAATCATCGGAATGAGGAAGTATCCAAGCGGATTGATGATCCAAGGCCCCCGTCCGACTTCGGTATGAGAAAATGGGGGGGGGGTGGTACCTGCAAAGACACTCCGATGCCAAAGTCAGCAAAGGGAGCAAAACAGGTCTAGAGAGTATTGGGTCTTGGCGATACCTGAGAAGTGTCAGTGTATTTATAGTGGTGAACCCATAACCACCGCTAAAGTAGTTCCGCCATTTAAGGTGGATAACCGTCCTATTATCTTAGGGAAGTTGAGACATGGCTCCTGGAAGTGGTTAGAGAGATTTTAGGGCAGTTACTCATTTGAATGAGTGTTTATTTGCCAGCTAATCCTCGTCCCGACTTCCTTAGGGCAAGTCGTGGTAAGAACCGACTTCATATAGAGAAGGTCGGTGTAGAGCGAGGCTCAATCCTTCGGATTGGGCCTTTCATCTGGACCTGGGCCTTATCATTGGGACAAGGTATGAACAGTGCCCCTACTCGAGCCCAATTTCTTTTAAGACTTGGGTTCGAGTATTCTACTCGGGGTCGTAGTCGACTTGTAAGGGAACCGACGTGATTGTTCGGAACCGACGTGACTTTCGTGACTTTTGGTTTTCACAGTTACGTCTAATCAAACGTCGCGTCCGTTAGAGGTTTGCGTAGGTATTAATTACCTTGGTAACGGTGCACCCATTAATGACCGCTTTCCGTTTTTACCATTATGCCCCTAACGTATCTATAAATACTTTCTCTCTCTTTCGTTATTTCGTTTCTGCGATTTTTCAAATTTTCTTCTCATCCGTTCGTGGAGCATTTTTGCTTGAAGGCTTTCATTTTCCTCTACCTTTTTTCAGGCAAAGGTTGGTTCTTTCTCCCCTTCTCTTTTACTAAGTGCTTCTGTTTGCATGCTTTTTATTATTTAGAGGGAGAGAAGGTGACGTTGTAGGCTTCTGTTTAACTCCATGCCCCCTTAGGTACTCTCGTTTTTAATTCTTTCCCTTTTCCTTTGTAGGTTTTCGTCATACCTTAGGAAAGAATGTCTTCTGTAGAAGTTCTTGCTCAATGGGTCGATGTCACGGTCTTAGGAGAGGAACCTTTGGTTGATACCGAATTTATCACCAACCTTCGCACTCATCACCAAATTTGTACTTCTGAGGAGGATGAGCCGAAGTATGAATTGGTGGTCCCGGGTCCGGAAGACCGGGTTTGTTTCGGGAGGGCTTCTGAAGTAGCCCCTCATTTCTTTTACATGTATGAGAGTATGATCACCCGTCTGGGCATTTTTCTCCCTTTTTCTGATTTTGAGGTTGCCATCTTACGTCACTGCCGAGTTGCTCCTACTCAACTTCACCCCAACTCTTGGGGCTTTCTGAAAATCTACCAGTTTATCAGCCATGCTTTAGACTTTCCGACTTCCTTGAGGATTTTCTTTTATCTCTTCCACATGACCAAGTCCTTCAGTGGGCAAAATAACAAGCAACATTGGGTGTCTTTCCGAGCTATACAAGGTCGGAGAGTTTTCACCCTTTTTGATGAATCCTTCCATGACTTCAAAAATTATTTTTTCAAAGTTCAAGGTGTAGAGGGTCACCACCCCTTTTTCCTGGATGAGAATTCTTCTCCTCACTTTCCTCTATACTGGTTGGAGGCCTCTCCCTGTGAGAAATATAGTTTGGATGATCTGGATGAAGTGGAGGCAGCCATTGTGGGGTTCCTCCGAGAAGTGTGGGGGAGGGCCCCATATCTGGATACCAAAAAATTTCTCCAGGGGACCTTTGTCCAGGCACAACTAGGTAGCTTTTATTTTTCTACTTTGTTTCCGACTTGCGATTTGATTTTACCGACTTGTCTGACTTTTTGGCTACTAATTGTTTGTTACAGAGATGGCGAAGAAGAACTCCAGTGAGTCTTACCAGAGAGTCCAGGAGGCCAAGGCGAGGTCCCGTGCCAGGACCGGCGGCGCTAGGGTAACTGGTCCTCCTCTTCCTCCTCCTCCTCCTCCTTCTTCCCGAAGTTTGGGGACTCCTTCTCAACCCATCGTCATTTTCTCCTCGGCTTCTTCTCAGCCGCCCCCTCCTCCCCGATCTTCTCCTGAGCCAGAGAAGAAGAAGCGCAAGACTTTAGAGTCTAGCTCTTCTTTTGAAGGTGAGGCTAAGGTGGATGCTCCTGCATTTATCCGGAAATACATCTATCCCCATACTCGTATAGGTATTGATGATGTTTCTATCCGGAACCACCTCACTATTCTGGCTCAGGAGAATGTCAAGGTGGCGGCGGTGTGCACCAAGTTTCTTGATATTTTTGAGAAGACTCCTCTTAGCTCTCTGGGTTCAACTTCGAGGGTTGAAGAGTTGGAGGAGAGGCTTCTCATATATCAGAAACATGAGAAGGAGTTGAAGAAGGAGGTCGCTGAGTTGAAGGAGGAGAGGGATGTCCTTCGGGAGAAGGAGAGCAAGTTACAAGCCCAATGCAATATGGAGGAGGGCTTGAGGAAGAAGGCCCAGGAGAGTTATTCGAGGACCTCGTGGCGGTGAGGAAGGACTTGTTGAATTCTCGGACTGCTTATGCCGAGTTGGAGGACTCTATTACTGAAGGAGCCGAGGAGGCCTGGAGGATTTTTAAGGAGCAAGTCGGGGTCCTTGCTCCCGACCTTGATCTCACTCCTTTGGATCCTGACAAGGTTGTCATTGATGGAGCCATAGTTTATCCTCCTCCCTCCCCTAAGCCTGTCACCGATTCCGATCTGAAGACTCAGGGGCAGAGGATAATCGAGTCCCCTCCTCGTCCAAAGGATGCTCCGAGTTCCTCAAGGCCTCGTTCAAAGGATGCTCCGAGTTCCTCAAGGTCTCATGGAACCTCCTCTCCGTCTCCTATGGATACTTCTCTCCCTGGTACTGATGGGGCTCCGACTACTCTTTCTGGCTCTGGTGGTGATCCGACTACTCTTCCTGGCTCTGGTGGTGATAATCTCTGAAAATTTGTTGGCTATATGGGGGCCCGGCCTGTGGGTCTCCTCTTTTTTAAACTCTTTTTATGTTTATTGTGGTGATTTGGTTGACATTTCTCTTGGCCTTTTGAGGCCGTAAACAAAATATTTATAAATACCCTTTTTTGGATAAGGGTTTAAGTTACCTTTTGTGTGCATGCTTTTCTGTTTTTGATACTTTAGGAATTTTTTCGACCTTTTTGAAAACCTTTTTCTTTGGCTTGTCTATCCTCCTGAGCTTTTTACTTTTAGGACAGTCTTTTGACTTTTTGATAGGTTTTTCGATCTCTCTTTTTTCATTATTCCTTATACTCAACTTTGTGATTTATTGAGTTTCTATGACTTAGGTTATTTTTGCGATGCGTTTTTCTTTCTACTCGGCTTTTCACTCCGACTTATGAGTCGGTATGTTTCCGAGTCTCTTACCATCAACTTTTATAACCTCTTTACACTTACTTGTACCTCATCGTTTTATCCTGATGACCATCTAGGTCGTTCATGGAATTTTCACGTTTTGTCGAGCTTAAGTCGGCGCGTTTCGTAGAAAGAAAAATAAACGAAAAGGAATTTATAAGAGATATTGTAAAAGATCTTTATTTATTTGGAAAGGTACTTTACTGCTACTAAGGGTTTTTAATAGTCTATTCCCCCTTAGCCTCTACTATGATGCCTCATTAAAAACCCTTCTTCAGAAAAAACCCTTTGACTTTTTGGGAAAAAATCGTGAAGTTAGGAAAAGAGTACATCAGTGAGTAGAGTTCGCTTTTAACTATAGTACCTTTTCATGTTACAAGCATGCCACGATCTTGGTAACTCGGTGCCGCTTAGGTCGGTTACCTTATAATAGCATTTTCCTAAGACCTCGCTAACTTTGTAGGGTCCTTTCCAATTGGCAGCGAGCTTTCCTTCCCCCGATTTGTTGACTCCAATGTCGTTTCTGATCAAGACCAAGTCGTTTGGGGTAAAACTCCTTCGGATGACTTTTTTGTTATACCTGGTAGTCATCCTTTGTTTCAATGCTGCTTCTCTTATCTGGGCTTGTTCTCGGATTTCGGGGAGCAACTCAAGCTTCTCTTTGTGCCCCTGTATGTTCCCGATTTCATCATGGAGAATCACCCTTGGGCTTTGCTCACTGATTTCTACTGGTATCATAGCTTCTACGCCATAGACAAGTCGGAAGGGTGTTTCCCCAGTGGCAGATTGTGGCGTCGTCCGATAAGCCCATAACACTTGTGGGAGCTCTTCTGTCCAGGCTCCCTTTGCTTCTTGTAATCTTTTCTTTAGCCCTGCCAGTATGACTTTGTTGGCTGCTTCGGCTTGTCCATTGGCTTGTGGATGTTCCACTGACGTGAACTGGTGTTTGATTTTCATACTGGCCACTAGGCTTCTGAAGGTAGAGTCGGTGAACTGAGTTTCGTTGTCTGTAGTAATGGAATAAGGTATTCCATACCTCGTGATGATATTTTTATAGAGGAACCTCCTACTTCTTTGGGCTGTGATGGTGGCCAATGGTTCTGCTTCTATCCACTTTGTGAAGTAATCTATTCCCACGATCAAGTATTTGATTTGTCTTGGCGTTTGGGGAAAAGGACCTAACAAATCCATTCCCCATTTTGCGAAGGGCCATGGAGAAGTTATACTAATGAGCTCCTCGGGGGGAGCCACGTGGAAATTTGCATGCATTTGGCAAGGTTGGCATTTTTTCACAAATTCTGTGGCATCTTTCTGCAAGGTCGGCCAGTAGAATCCAGCTCGGATTACTTTCCTGGCTAGCGACCTGGCTCCGAGATGGTTTCCGCAGATCCCATTGTGGACCTCCTCTAGCACTTCAGTGGTCCTTGAGGTCGGTACGCACTTCAACAATGGCGTTGATATTCCTCTTTTATAAAGGATATTTTTCACCATAGTGTAATATTGTGCTTCCCTCCTGACTTTCTTAGCCTCTTTTTCCTCCTTAGGGAGGATGTCGAATTTTAGGTATTCAACCAAAGGATTCATCCATCCGAGGTTGAGCCCGGATACCTCAAGAACATCTTGTTTGCCCTCTGCTTTCACTACAGAGGGCTCTTGGAGAGTTTCCTGGATCAGGCTTCTATTATTCCCTCCTGGCTTAGTACTTGCTAACTTGGAGAGGGCGTCTGCTCTGCTATTGAGATCCCGAGTTATATGCTTAACCTCGGTTTCAGCAAAGCACCCAAGGTACTCTAGAGTTTTTTCCAGGTATCTCTTCATGTTTGGATCGTTGGCCTGATACCCTCCATTTATCTAGGAGGTCACCACTTGAGAGTCACTGTATATCATCACTTTTGTTGCACCGACTTCTTCCGCCAGTTTCAATCCTGCAATCAGAGCTTCATATTCTGCCTGATTATTTGAAGCTGGAAATTCAAATTTGAGGGATACCTCTATTTGAGTTCCCCTTTCATCCACCAGTATTATGCTTGCGCCGCTTCCTGTCTTGTTTGAGGATCCATCTACATAGAGTTTCCATGTAGTTGGTTTTTCCTCTTGGTCTCCTGCGTACTCTGCTATGAAGTCGGTGAGGCATTGGGCTTTGATTGCTGTCCGGGTTTCATACTTCAAGTCGAACTCAGAGAGCTCTATTGCCCATTGAACCATTCTCCCTGCAACATTCATCTTCTGGAGGATTTGCTTCATGGATTGGTTCGTTCGGACTCTTATTGTGTGTGCCTGGAAGTAAGGCCGTAGCCTTCGTGAAGCTATTACTAAGGAGTAGGCAAACTTCTCTAGTTTGTGATACCTTAGCTCGGGACCCTGGAGAACTTTACTGATGAAGTAAACTGGATGCTGTCTGACCTCGTCCTCCCTTATCAGGGCTGATGCGACAACTTTGTCTGCTACGAACAAATCTAGGACGAGATCTTCCTCGACTAGAGGTCGGGTTAGGATTGGTGGTTGGCTCAAGAACCTTTTGAACTCTTGGAACGCTTCTTCGTATTCTAGAGTCCATTCGAACTGGCGTCCCTTTCTTAATAAAGAAAACAGCGGAAGGGATTTGAGTGCTGATCCTGCCAAGAACCTGGAGAGGGCTGCAAGTCGGCCATTTAATTGTTGAACCTCTCTTAAGCAAGTTGGGCTCTTCATTTCCAGGATAGCTTTACACTTATCGGGATTTGCTTCAATCCCTCTCTGTGTTAGCATAAAACCTAGGAATTTTCCAGCCTCTACCGCGATGGTACACTTTGTGGGATTTAGCCTCATCCCGTGTAACCTTAGGGTGTCGAAGACCTGCGAGAGGTCTGACAAAAGGTCGACTTCTTCCCTGGTTTTTACTAGCATGTCGTCGACGTAGACTTCCATTAAGCTCCCCAGGTGAGAAGCGAACACCTTATTCATCAGCCTTTGATATGTGGCCCCTGTATTTTTTAATCCAAATGGCATGACCACGTAGCAAAAATTGGCTCTGGACGTGATGAATGATGTTTTCTCCTGGTCCGGCTCATACATCGGGATTTGGTTATATCCCGAGTAGGCATCCATGAATGACAAGTATCGATATCCCGAGCTAGAGTCTACTAGGGTATCAATACTTGGGAGTGGATAAGGGTCGTTGGGACATGCCTTATTTAAGTCAGTGTAGTCAACACACATTCTCCATTTACCATTTTGCTTCTTGACTAGCACTACATTTGCTAGCCATGTTGGATATTTGACTTCTCTGATGAAGCCGGCTTCTAGGAGTGCCTGTACTTGCCCTTCCACCGCTAGAGCTCGTTCCGGGCCGAGCTTGCGCCTCCTCTGTTGTACAGGTCGCGACCCCGGATATACCGAGAGCTTGTGGGACATGAGCTCGGGGTCTATCCCAGGCATGTCGGAAGCTTTCCAGGCAAAGAGGTCAGAATTGTCTCTTAGGAGCTTAGTCAACCCTTGCTTTAGGGTTTCCCCAGGTTGGCTCCTATGTTGGTATTCCTCCCTTCCTCTTGGCCGACCTGTATTTCCTCAGCTTTTCCTCTTGGCTGTGGCCGTAGCTCTTCTTTGGACCTTGCACCACCGAGCTCTATGGCGTGAACCTCTTTGCCTTTTCCCCTCAGGTTCAGGCTTTTATTGTAGCATTTTCTTGCTAACTTCTGGTCTCTCCGCACCGTTGCTATTCCCGCAGGTGTCGGAAATTTCATGCAGAGATGGGGGGTAGACACCACCGCTCCGAGTCGATTTAGGGTAGCTCTACCGATTAGGACATTATATGCTGACCCTACGTCGATGACTATAAAGTCTATGCTCAGAGTTTTGGATTTTTCTCCCTTTCCGAAGGTAGTGTGGAGGGGTAGAAATCCTAGTGGTTTTATTGGCGTGTCGCCTAGCCCGTACAAGGTGTCGGGGTAGGCTCTTAACTCCTTTTCATCCAACCCTAGTTTGTCAAATGCAGGCTTGAAAAGGATGTCTTCCGAACTTCCTTGATCTACTAGGGTTCTGTGGAGATGGGCATTGGCTAGGATCATGGTTATCACCACTGGATCGTCGTGTCCAGGGATTACTCCTTGCCCATCTTCCTTTGTAAATGAGATGGTAGGAAGGTCGGATGATTCATTTCCGACTTGGTAGACTCGCTTGAGGTGTCTTTTGCGAGCGGACTTGGTGAGTCCCCTCCCGCGAATCCGCCTGAGATCATATGTATATGTCTCTCCGGAGTCTGCGGTGGTGGGTCTCTTCTATCTGTGTCATCTCGCTTTCTCTTCCCATGATTATCCAACCTTTCTATGAGATATCTGTCAAGTCGGCCTTCTCTGACCAACTTTTCTATCACATTTTTAAGGTCGTAACAATCGTTTGTTGAGTGACCATATATTTTATGGTACTCGCAGTAGTCGCTGTGACTCCCCCCTTTTTTATTTTTAATGGGCCTGGGAGGTGGCAGCCTTTCAGTATTGCAGATCTCTCTGTATACGTCCACTATGGAAACCTTTAGAGGAGTATAAGAGTGATATTTCCTGGGTCTGTCGGGACCGAGGTCTTCTTTCTTCTTGGGCTCCCTCTCCCTCTCTTTTATCGAGGGAAGGTGCCCAGGTCGCCAACTCGACTCTCTCAGTCTGGCATTTTCCTCCATGTTGATGTACTTTTCAACTTGTTCCTGTACATCACTTAAGGAGGTGGGGTGTCTTTTTGATATGGACTGTGAGAAGGGACCTTCTCTAAGTCCGTTGACCAGCCCCATGATAACTGCCTCGGTGGGCAAGTCTTGAATCTCTAAGCATGCCTTGTTGAACCTTTCCATATAATCTCGTAGAGGTTCTCCGACCTCCTGCTTTATTCCCAGGAGGCTCGGTGCATGCTTTACTTTATCTTTCTGAATGGAGAACCTCATTAGAAACTTCCTCGAGAGGTCCTCGAAGCTGGTGACCGACCTTGGAGGGAGGCTATCAGCGCGTCGCGTCAGAAGCATCAGCCAGATACATCCGACTTTTAAAGTTGCTTAAATGATGCTTCGGATCGGTGGTTCCGTCATAGAGGTCCATATCAGGGCTTTTAAAGTTTCTTGAAACTTTTGCCCTCATTATGTCCTTACAAAAAGGGTCCTCCCCTCCTGGGGGCGACTCTTCTCGATCGCACGGGAGTTCCAACCTTTGAGGGAGGATTCTAACTTTAAGAGTTTTTTCTCTAACTCTTTTCGTCGATCCATCTCCTCTCTTAGGTGCTTTTCTATCTCCCTTTGTCGCTCCCGTTCCTGTTCCAGCTGTTCCAAGCGACTTTGGTGGACATGGACTAGCCCCATTAGTTCAGTTGCGTGGGGTGGTCCATCCTTTTCTGATTCACGCCCCTCCGAGGAATTTGTCTTCGGATTTTTAAATCCGGAGGTTCCTTCCCTGTGTTGGTCATTGGTTTCCTGGTGGAGGGTCAGGTCTGCGTCGTTGTTTCCGGTATCCAGATTCTCTTGTTCGGAATCCGACGCCACATGACCATCTTCAGGGGATACATCCGCCATTACTGGCTGATCTCTCGGGTCCCCGGCAACGGCGCCAATGTTACGATGGGTAACCAGAGATTATTGGGTTGGATTAGTTTGGCTGGCCCAATCGTCGGAATGAGGAAGTATCCAAGCGGATTGATGATCCAAGGCCCCCGTCCGACTTCGGTATGAGAAAATGGGGGGTGGTACCTGCAAAGACACTCCGATGCCAAAGTCAGCAAAGGGAGCAAAACAGATCTAGAGAGTATTGGGTCTTGGCGATACCTGAGAAGTGTCAGTGTATTTATAGTGGTGAACCCATAACCACCGCTGAAGTAGTTTCGCTATTTAAGGTGGATAACCGTCCCATTATCTTAGGGAAGTTGAGATATGGCTCCTGGAAGTGGTTAGAGAGATTTTAGGGGCAGTTACTCATTTGAATGAGTGTTTATCTGCCAGCTAATCCTCGTCCCGACTTCCTTAGGGCAAGTCGTGGTAAGAACCGACTTCATATAGAGAAGGTCGGTGTAGAGCGAGGCTCAATCCTTCAAATTGGGCCTTTCATCTGGACCTGGGCCTTATCATTGGGTCAGGGTATGAACAAGTCCAATATGAGTTAATTTTGTGGATAATTATTTTAGATTTAATATTAAAAAATATTTTTAATAGTAAAATTATTAAAAAATAATTTATATATTATTTAAATAAAAGACGAATATATTTTTAAATTATTTATTTGTTTAATTTTTTTAAATATTTTTTAATTTTATATCATATTCGAATCCTTATTAATACACTTTCATCTCTAACATAGATTTATTATTGCAAACTACTAATTTATCATTAATAAGTCCTCTAATATATATATATATATATATATATATATATATATATATATATATATATATATATATATATATATATATATATATATATATATTATAAAATTTACAAAACTATGGTAACTTATAAAATTTATACACATAAATATATATTCATTTTGATCCTATTTATAATATTTAAGTAATATTAATTTATCATAAATTCATTCCTAAAATTATGAAATTTATAGTAGGAAAATAAATATTTTTTAATTGAACAATTAATAACCAAAACTAAAATACATTTGCGGCGGATTTGAGTGGATAATCACTAAGCACTGACTATGCTATAAAAATAAGTGACTTTCGAGAATTGGTGCGAAAGTGTGAAGAGAGAAAGAGAAAGAACGAGTCACAACTCGCAACTCAGAACCCAGTAATAAAAGAAGAATCACGGGAGACTCCCGAATTCTAAAATCCAAACCTTGACGAAACAAAAATCCAATTCATCTCTCAAATCCAATTTTGCATTTCTTTCTTTCTATGATCTTATTTGCGATATTCTGCTGCAACTGTCTCATTTCAAATTTTCAATAGGAAAAAACGGAACGTTGTTCTAGTTTTGCTATAATTTAGGGTCAATTGAATTAAAATCGTTAACTAGAACTATAGTCTGTCTCGGTTGATATTCTATTTTTAGCTCGAGAAGCTTCATCTTAAGTTTGGAGGGTAAATTTTAAGCATTAGTAATGAAGACTAAGCGATTCTCTAATCTTTTCTTAGAAAATAAAATTCATGTCATAAGTATTTGGTAATTTGTACTGTGCAAGATTTCTTCTTGTAATAATTAGGTTTTGTTAAATGAAAATTTAGGGGGAAAAAAAGTTGCCGCCTTTCAAAGGCTTATACATACTAATGAGGGAAGAGCTTTATCAATTAAAACTATTGGGAAAAACTCGGCTCTAGCTAGATTAATTGACATTCAAAAAGGAATTTTGAGGACATAATTTAAAAAGGTATGGCTAAGAATTTCGACAAATTGTTTTGTCTCGCTACAAAGGTACAACATTATGTTCTGAACTGGTGCAAACATTAACAAATTACATTATTTTTCAGAGTTACTATCAAGCTGCAAGATGAGGCTAAGAACAGAAACAGAGGAGAGAACAATTGCAAATGTGCTAACTGAAACATTGAATAAACTCGAAGGAAAATTACTTTCTCATTATGCTTATTATCAAATAATCTGATGCATTAAATAATTGATTATACAAATCACACTCCAATAGTAAAACTGCATTTTAAAGAATGCATTCAAATTACTCAATTGCCCCATGCAGATCAGGTATATAAGCTAGTAATAAGTATTTTACAAAATAAGCACAGATTACACAGAACGCAGCATTGTTAATAAGAAATTACAAGGAATTGAATTGTACTCACGGAATCGATTACTTCTTCTTCTTGCCAGCAATAGCAACCTTCTTACCCTTCAAGGTCCTGCAATTGTTCTTCGTACGTTGTCCTCGGCAAGGAAGCCCCTGAATATGCCTTATTCCTCTGTAACATTGAATCTCCTTCAATCTCCTTATATTCAGCGCATTAAACCTCCTCTGAGAAAATAGATAAACACATCAATAAAGTAATCTTTTTTTTAATTAATTGAATGGTTTAACCGAAAGGAAACTAACCAAATCGCCTTCAATGACGTATTTGGAGACTTCATCTCTAAGAGTGATGAGTTCCTCTTCGCTGAGATCCTTAGTGACCTTGTTGTCCATGCTTATATCGCAGAGAATCTTGCGAGCTCTGCTCCTTCCGATTCCATGGATGTACTGTAGCGAGAACTCGATTCTCTTGTTGTTCGGAATCTCCACTCCGCCAACTCGAGCGCACTCTATGCTTAACCCTCTCACCTGAGCACACAAATTCAAAATTAAACAAAGAAATGTCAGAAATGTTAGGTAGAGTTTGTTTTATGTTACCTTGGGAGGGTTGAGAACAGGGAAATAGACGGCTCTGGAAAGAGGTCTAGGGTTTGAGATTAGGGCGAGAGAGGGAGCTACGGGCATTGGTAGCGTTTGTGCCATGCTCGAGTTGTTCTTTTCTCTGCTGCTAGAAAAAAAAAACAGAATAGAAAAATAATCCTGATAAGCAAAAACAAAACAAACAACAAGAGCTATGAACAAAAACAAGAACAAAAAACCAAGGTTGCGAGAACCAAACTGGTCAATGAATCGGTGAAGTGACTGGTTCAATGGTTTAGTGGTTCAACCGGTTTAATTAAATATAAAATAAAATTATTAAAATTTTATACAATTTCAAATATTTGAATTCAATGAATTGTAAGCTAATAAAATTCAAAATTTCACAAGTTCACATAATAAATTATCTATAATTTACCATTAAAAGTTCACAAACAACTTTAAACATCAAAGTTTATAATTAAAAAAAATCAAAATGCACATATATGCTCCTCATCACAAATCATAATCATCACAAAGTAAACTAACACAAGTGTTCAATATTAGCTAAGATCAATTATTTGGTATTCTTCAGACTAATTAAGGCATTCCCATATAAAGTACACTATTAAGGAAACTAACATTAAGTCATATATGCTACTAAGCAAACCTAACACAGGTTCATATAACTCAGGGCTTTTCAACAATTTTCTTGTCAGCTTTAGATGATGAGGCTATGTATATTGCAACATTGGCACAGCAAACAAGCTTATCAGTTCTGAAAACGGATTTTTTTCTATTATAAAATAAAAACAATTATTTATTTTCCAAAAAAATCAGAGCCGGATCAATCAATCAGAAAAAAAAATCAAACTGCATCAATCAGAGCCGGATCCAATTGAAGAGCACAAGTACCTCAATTACATATTGACACACTTATTCCCAGCAAAGCACCATCAACAAGTCAGAATCAGAAAAATCAGTAACCAACAACTCAGAAATCAGAATCAGTATAATAAAACTTAACAATGCAGTGAAGCACATAAAGGATAACACTTATCCGCCACCAGAAGAAACAACAATAACAAACAAATTTTTAAGTTTAACTAATTTTACTCACAAACAAGGCAACAACTAATAAATTAACTCAGAATTAGAACAATAGCACAAAAAATAACTCAGAAAATTACCAATAATCAACCATAATTAACCCATAAGTCAGAACAAAATAACAACAATCCAGTTAATAACAGGGAACAACGAAAAAATTAACAATTAACCCATAAAAACAACAATCATCAATCAACATAATTAAATCCAGAAAAACAGCAATTAACTCCCAAAAATGAAACTGAAGAAGCGGTGGAGGGATGAAGGCGCATCTCAGAAATTCAGTAATTCAAAATAAGCAGAAATTAACAAACTCAATCAGAAATCAGAAAACCAAACAAAAGTACAAAACAAGCGAAAATAAATTGAAGCAGCAGTGTTTACCGGCGGCGACGGAGGAATGGGAAGTGACGGCAACGGAGGAGGGGAAGTGACCTCTGACAGAGAGCAACAGACGGCCCGAAGAGGGATGCTGGCCCCGGACAGAGAGAGAGAGCACGCGTCCTTCGTGCGACGGCGACGAGAAGAGGAGCAATGAGAACTAAGAAGAGTTCGTCAATGCAATGAGAAGAGTGCGACGGCACCCACGCTTTGTCCCGCCGCCGGCGACAGTACCCTGTACCGGAGAAGAAGAGTTCGGCGATGAGGGACGGTGGGCTTAGGGTTAGGTTTCAGAGTGTGAGAGAAAGGGGGTGGGGTATTTCTTCGTTCTCCCTTCTGATTGCAATCTTCATTATTTGATAGCTAAGCTATCCCTATCTCTTCCTTATCAGAATCTGCTTCACATGTCAGCCCCTTATTTTATTTTTTCGGGTCATGGGTTAGGTTATCCAACCCGACCCGAGAAGCTACCGGTAGGCCACCCCAGGCAGATCAACTAATGGAAGACATCTTCTTCTCCAAACGCTGCGCTGCGCGTGTCATCTTTCATGAGTCCCTGACGCTGCTGGATGCTCTTACCAAAAGCAACTGAGTACCTGGAGGATTATAGTATTCTGGTGGATCATGGAAAAGCATGGCTTCTCGCAGTTGGTGACGCTTTCCTTCAGTGCCTCCATATTGAAATGTTGTGGCTTCAACCTTAGCTGCTGATACATAGATGTATGTATGTATGTATCATACTGCTTCCTACCTAGACAAAATATGTATGGTCACTACAGAAAATATTTGCAGGCAAAATTCCCAGCTTCAGATTTCCATCAAATGCATAAATAAGTCCACTGTCATCACCAACCGATGGTCCTAGGCTTTTGCGTACGATATCATTAAAGCCATTCTGATCCCATATCTTGTCATCAGCTAGAAGCATTTCTTTCCATTGCTTTGCCAGCTTTTGCGTACGATATCACTTTTTCTTACTTTATTTGATGTGGGATTAACTTCATACACTCCTTACACTTGCAACATTAACACTCATCAACATATCATTTTCACCTTCGAGACTGTCATCAACAACTGTTGGTATTAACTGATCACTTGAAATCAAAACATCTGCTTCTGGATAGCGAGCAAGATATGGAAGCGGGTTCTGTTTTATGAGTGCATAATTGAATGTATAAGTTATCAAAGAGTAGCATACAAATTGTGCATAATAAATGCAACAGATAAGAAATAATAATAATGATAACAGAAAACTAAAGAAAAGAGATTAAATAAGGCTTGAATGGCTCACCAACAAGAAAATTAGTGACTTCCATATCTGTCAATTGTTTCACCCAAGTCAAAATAAAATCCATGAATGCATAGTTACCAAAGGTCACTATTACAACATTATCTTTCACCCTTTGCTGAACCAGCTCTTTGGTCAGTCGGAAAGTCTCCAAAGCGAGCATCATTTTGTCGAAATAAACCTTCTTTAAAGGAAGAATGAATTTTCATGCTAAAAGGGTATACTAGATTGAAGCTAAAACTACCAAGCACAGCCACAAAAAGCTGCAATTTTTATGCATACAACAAGTCAACAATAGATAACAGAAAAATGACTTCCAACAATAAGAACACTACACACTATGATGAGCACACAGCAACATTGTTACAGTCCTAAGATTCAGAAGGGTACATCAGATTCAAGCCAAAACTAGCAAGTCCTTGCAGGGCAATAAGCAAAGGCATGATTTCTGGAGAGGCATAAAAGAAATTTTACTTCACAAATCTTCTACATAATTGAAGATAAAAAACTGAAAACTGATTTCTATGATAATCTACTCTCTTTCTTCAGCTTAAAAAAAGTGCTTTTCCGGCGAAATAAGCTGAGATAAACACACATTTATTGAGAAAGCAAAAGACACACATATGATCGAGAATGCATAGAGAAACAGTAAAAGGAAGAGTAACAGCAGCAGAAGTAAAAGAAGTAAGAAAGGAACTCACGAGAGAAGGAAGAAGAAACAGTGGAAGGTGAAGAGAGCAAGTTGTTGGAAGAGTAAATTGCAGAGAAGACATAGAAGAAGGAAACAACGATTCCAATGATGACAACGGTGTAGATCGTGAGGAACAGAGGCTTCGATTGGGCCACTTCCTCACACCCATTTCTCCACGCCATTACTGTAACGTTTGTCGCAAATTGAAGAACATGAACCACTGCTAACTTTGTTGTATCAAACACATAATCAGCATCATTGGTTCATGTTCGAGTTTTTGTTTCTAGCTTCATTTCATTGAGTGAAGAAACCAGAAACCAGAACCCATAACCCATAACCCAGAATCGAGATTTGGGTTTTGGACTTTTGGTGATTGGAAGAAGCAAATGAGATTGAAAAGTTTCCCAATTTTTCTATGGGTGTTGTATCGATGATGCGCGGGCTTTTTTTTTCTTCTAAAAAACAATATTTTTTACGTAATAAATAAACAAACAGAAAAACAATTTTTATATTATTATATTTAAATAAAAATAATAAATAAAAATATATTTTTACGTAAAATATGTAAACATATAATTATTTTTATTTTTACATGATATTTTTTAAAAAAATATAATTTAAAAAAAGTATATTTGTTTGCTTTTTTTTATTTAAAATTAAATCCTCGCAAAGTCGTTCATTTCCATATATAACTAAACTAGCAGAATACCTGTGTATTACACGAATTAGAGATATTTGTCAAACAAATCACTTTATTATATGTAAATTTTATAGAAGATTATTTTTTTTTTGTATTCTTAAAAATATTTGTAATACACTTTGATTTAAAAAAAAAACAATGGATCAACTCCATCATTTTCAGCAAAATACGCAGTAAATATAAAAGTCAGTATTACTAATAATTCAACAACATCTACATTAAATATCGACCTATATAAAGACTAAAAATTTGCAAACACCACAAATAATAATAATAATAGTTTGAGACTTTAAATTATTTGTATCTTTTAGTATATTATTGAGTGATGTATTTGTTCCGGATAAAAGAGAACGTAATCGACGAAATGATTAGGCCATGACCAACTTCGCGGGATAACGATAAGATGCCACAACAGTTATGTCATCAAAGCCTGTAACCATTGAATTTCAGCAATAAGCACTAAATGCCGGAAAAAATGGCAACCCCATAGGGCGAAGTTAAAAGGGAAAGGCAACCAACAGATAAGCACACACAAGAAAAGACTTTCACCACCTAATACATTACTGACTTTAGCATCAGAGTGTCTTGCAGGTTGCCCATCTGGCCTGATTTTGCACTTGACGAAATTGGGATCTCCAATCTCCACCTCTTCAGCTCGTGAACTCGCTTCGAGCACGAACATTTGGCGCCGTCTTTGGGCATCCCACTTTGGCAGGAATTGTGGCTAAACTGCGGGTCTACTCTATAATCAATTTAGAAACCCTATTGAAAAATCAACAACGGGAAGATGAACATGAGACTGATGTCACACCAAGTCAAGAGGAAGTCCCTCCTGGTTACGAAAATCAATAACCCATTAACCCCAAAACTCGTCATTTCGCTAGCCTAGGAGATGACTATTACCATGCCATGTAAGAAATACGACATAGGGTGCAAGAGTTGGAGTGCTACAATTGGAGCTCAAACGACGGTCGGCAGAGCGCTCATTGTCTAGGCAGTCTCGTTCCCAAAGTCGTTCAGCCAGGGAACGGGAGAAGCCACATCTCAGCAACCCTAAACAAAGGCGGGACCACCGACGGACTTCACCTTCTCCACCACATCGTAGAGACGACAGAAGGTCGCCCCGATGTCATGACGATTCTCGGGCATGGGAGGAGTCACGTTCTGCCCAGTCTAAAAGGAGGCAGACTCTGCAAAAGAGTCCTACTCCTAAAAGGCAAAGAAAATCCCGAGAACACATCATAATGGGACAAATCCCGTTCGCCTCCCATGTCCTTCAAGTACGATTGCCAAAACATTTTGACAAGCCTACAGACTTGAAGTATGACGGAAAGACAGATCCTCAGGAGCTTATTGACGCCTTTGAGGCTAGAATGAATTTAGAAGGGGTCAAAGATGCAATCCGATGTAAGACGTTTTCGATAAAATTATCGGGACCAGCCATGGTGTGATTTAATACACTACCTTCTGAGTCGATCTCCTCCTTTGTCGATATCAAGGTCAAATTTATGGCCCACTTCACTACCATGGGGACTCAAGCAAATCACTCAATCTCCCTATTAGAAGTGGAATAAAGGGTGGGTGAGAGTATCCGGGATTACCTAGATCGGTTCAATAAAGCACTCTTGGAGGTGAATACGCGAACCCGAGAGGTCGTATGCTTGTGCTTAATTGTTAGATTGTTGGAAGGAGACTTCTCTAGGCACTTAACTTCCAAGGATGTAAAATCCATGGAAGAAATCCACCAGATCGTTTTGGAGTACATGAGAGATGAGGACGTTTCAAAGATGGTTTCCACCAAAAGGAAGAACCCAGCGCTGTCTCCTCAAAAAGGTGGGAGCTCAGGACAGACCTCGTCCCCAAAACCTCCAGTTCCTCAGGTTAGAAAGTTTGCCTCCTACACCCCTTTAGTGGCCTCACTTACCGAGGTTTATTAGCAAGTCTCTCATTAAGGTATATTTCCAAAAGCAAGACAGATCCGACCTAGAGCTTCATTAACCAAATTCCAGTATTTTGACTACCACAAGTTCTATGGTCACAAGACTGAGGACTGCATTGATTTGAAAGATGTCTTGGAGCAAGCAATCCAAGATGGAAAGCTTCCTGAATTCGTCCAACACGTACGGCTGCCAAGACGGCGTAACGAGGACGAAGATTGGAAACCAGAAACCCAAGGAACTCTAGACCTCCAAAAAGTACGGAAGATACAGCCCTAGCTGTAGTCAACATGGTGTTGGAAGAAATGGCTAGCCAAGACCCACCAATGCTGTTAAAAGGGACGTTAAAGCCTCGACCTCTGAAGTTCTCAAAGTAACCAGCACCCAGCAGTCCATTTCACGGCAGAAGACTTCCAGATCGCCACATCGGATGAAGATGAACCCTTGGTTATCACGGCCAGATTGGGTAATGGCATTGTGAAAAGGATCCTCATCGACACCGGTGTGGACTTGAACCTTCTCTTTAGAAATGCATTCGATGCTCTGGGGTTGAAAGATCAGCATTTAAAACCCCATCTTCTTGGGGTTGTTGGGCTCGGAGATCATTATATCAAGCCTGATGGGGCTGTGGACCTCCTTTTCTCTATAGGAGAAGGTGTCAATATAAGGGTAGTACAGGCCGAGTTTGTCGTCCTTCAGGATTCTATGGCCTACAATGTAATATTAGGGAGAAAAGACACTCAATGATCTTTGCGCATTCATCTCAACCAAGTTTTTGGTCATGAAATTCCTAACGGCAGAAAATTAGATCGCAACGATTTGAGGAGATCGAATGTCTGCAGTTAAATGCAATAAAGCTAGTCTTACACTCTGAGATAAGGCTAAAGAGTTCACTGGGGTCTTTCTTGTTGACTTAGACTCTCGAATTCAGGAGAATCTGAGGCCAGAGCCAAATGGAGAACTTGAAAATTTTCAAATAGGGGACAAGCCAGAAAAATACACCATGATCAATAAAGAACTGCCTTATCCCTTGAAATCGAAGCTTCAAAATTTCTTGAGAGGTAACATTGATTCATTTTCTTAGGAACCTACTAATATGCCCATAGACCTTGCATTCATGTCCCATCAACTGGCTATTAATCCCGACTTCAAGCCGGTTGCGCAGTGACGTCGGAAGATGTCGCCCGACCGGGTAGTCGAGGTCAAAAGCCAAGTCCAAGGACTATTGGATGCCGTGTTCATCCGATAATTGACTTATTCCACTTGGTTGTCGAATGTGGTGATGGTGAAAAAGTCTAATAAGAAGTGGCGAATGTGTGTAGACTACACAGATTTGAATAAAGCCTGCCCAAAGGACTGTTTCCCTTTGCCTAACATAGATAACATGATTGATTTCTCCTCGGGATATCGGATACTAAGATTCTTGGATGCTTATAGTGGTTATAACGAAATTCTGATGCACAAAGCTAACGAGGATAAAATAGCTTTCATCATCTCGAGGGGATTTACTGCTACACCGTAATACCTTTTGGTTTAAAAAATACAGGGGCAACATACCAGAGGTTAATGGAGAAGGTTTTCAAGCAACATATCGGAAAGAATATGGAATTCTACATTGATGACATGTTGATAAAAACCAACGAAGATTCTGACCTAATCAAAGACCTGAAAGAAGTATTTGACTGCCTCCGACTTCACAGGATAAGGTTGAATCCAGCAAAGTGTGCATTTGGAGTTTGGGGAGGTAAATTCTTAGGATTCATGATTATCCAAAGAGGCATAGAGGCCAATCCTGAGAAGTGCTAAGCAATCTTAGACATGTCGAGTCCTCAGAATCTCAAAGAGGTTCAAAGGCTCACAGGTCGGTTGGTTGCCCTATCAAGGTTCTTGGGAGCTTCTGCTACTAAGGCCAAACTATTTTTTAATTTGATGAGAAAAGATGTTGATTTTTCTTGGACGGAGGAATGTGAGATTGCTTTTCAGCATTTTAAAAATTTACTCTCATCCCCTCCTATTTTGGCAAAATCTAAGCACGGCCAGCCTCTGTTCCTATATTTATCAGTGCCTGAAGAGACCCTGGCTTCAACCTTGGTCTTAGAAGATCAGGATAAAAATCAACATCCAGTGTACTTTGTTAGCAAGGTTCTTCAAGGACCCGAGCTACGATACTCAAAATTGAAAAACTTGTCTTTGGTTACTCACGTCGGCACATTGGTTACGCCAATATTTTCAAAGTTACTTAATAATTGTGTGAACTGACCAACCGATCAAGAGGGTTTTACAAAAATCCGTCCTCACAGGTCGGATGATGAATTGGTCTATTGAATTATCCCAATTTGTCGTGCGTTATGAACCACGCTCAGCCATCAAGACTCAAGTGATGGTCAATTTCCTGGCTGAGATGACACACCCTGATTCTGACATACCGATATGGGAGCTTCATGTAGATGGAGCTTCCAATGTCCGGTATGGGAGAGCAGGCCTCATCCTAACTAAAGGAGAAGATGTGGTGATCAAGGCCTCCATTAAATTTGATTATTTATTAATAGAATTTTTTGCATGTATTGGCAGAAGTGAAAAAAAGGGAAAAAATAAGAAAAAAAAGATTGAAGAAAAAAAATCAAAAGCCTGCAAAAAAGTAAGTGTTTCTTTTCAGTTTATGTTGTCAATTTTATTATGTTCATTTGCCTGAAGATTATTTGCTTTTCTAGGATTGAATCCAAAAAAAAAAAATGTTGCTGAGGACTCATCCTCCCAAAAAAAAACTGAATCACATAATGAGTAAGATTCAAAAACTATTTTTATAATACTATGTTTTTTTTCATCAAAATTTTATTTATTAACAAAATCTTTTTGGTGTATTTTTTCATTTTGAGTAAGATTGAAGTAAACAAATGATAAGCTTACACAAAATATATGGTGCTTTTCAGTGTATTTTCCAAATTTTATTGTGTTTTTTTTTTTGCCTGATGATTGTTTGCTTTTTAAGGATGTAAGAAAAAAACATTGATGTTTCAGAAACTGGGCTCCACTCCACAGAAGTCAGTGACAGATCCAGAAAATTTTGATAGTGGGGCAAAATATATATAACATAACAATAATTTTTATAATAAAAATATTACGTTTACATAAAAAATTAGTTATCAAATTATCTACTATAGATTTGTGTATAAATACATATATTATTTAACTTATTTTTAATATATATTTTGTATCTTAAATTTGTATTTTAAGATTTGTATTTTAAGATTTATTCTGTATAAGTGATTATTTTATGTATACGTAGCATAATTATTGTTATAATTATATTTTGTTATTGTAAAATATGATTAGGTTTCAAAATATCTATTTACAAATTAAAATATAAAAATAGTAATTTAAATAATAACGTATAATTTAAAATTTAATTTTTTATATTTCATATTTTGAAACCTTGACAATATAATCAAAATGTCTTTCTTTTTTGTATATGTCGTTATAATAATTTAAAACTTAACTTTTAAACAATTAGCTCTTGATGATATTCATAGTTGAAAAAGTTCATTTAATTAGTGTAGTTATAAAAAACTAAAACTAATTTCAAAGAAGAAATACAAATGGATAGATAATATTCTTTCGAGTCGATTTCTAAGAAAAAACATCAATCTTATTTAAATTTAAAAATTGATCATTATAATAGACATCTAATATGAAGTACTCAAATTGACTATCAAGTGTCAAAAGTTGAATAAAAAATTATTGTGGGTCAAATTTAATAATTTAGTGGGGGCAAATAAATATTATTATTATATACTAATCAATAAAATTCCAAATTGTAGTGGGGGCGCTTGCCCCTACACCCATAGAAGTAGATTCGTTCCTGACAGAAGCTCATTATGATTCTTCATAAACGTAAGATTCAATGTCTGAAATTCTTTCTTTGCTAAAATTTTCTAAAACCTGATGTATTTACTCTAATTTTATTGAATAATATTTATTTTGTCCTTAAAATGCCACATGTAAATTTGGGAAGTGAAAATGATGATGTGTTTCAAATACAAACAAGCTATCAGATCAGTGTAAATCAACCAAGTGATAACATATAATTTTTGTTTCTCTTACCATTTCTTTAATTCTTATGCTACCATATTCTGCTTTTGATTTCATATATTTAAAAAAAATCTTTAAGATTTTATACAAAAAAAAAAAAAAGAAAAACTGCAACTATATAAATTCTCATACAATAGAAGTTATGTTTTTATTGAATGCTTGAGGTGTAGTTGTGAGATGTTTTCAGTGTATTTCAAGTTCAAGGAACAAGAAGAATCATTGGATGAATTAACTCCTATTCAAGAAGGAATAATAGATGATAATTCTAAAGGACAAATGATTGTTCTTCGGAAACAAACTCATTCTCAATAAGAACTACTGGACATGTGAGTTTTTCAATTCACTTTCAATATTCTATTCATTGAGTTAATCATTTGCACTTAAATGTTTACTCCATATTAATTTTTTCATTTTTGTTTTTCTTAGAGTTCCACTTCAAGTATGTGCTCCTCCTTCAGAAACACCTATCTCAAGCCCTCCCTAAACTCAACAAACTGCTGAAAAGTCTTCTGGAGAGGAAAATATAGAAGAAGAAACTATTAATGCATAACTATTACATAAATTTATTTTCTAATATTTTTGGGTATTTAGTTTCTTTTTTGGTGTATTGCTTCTGATTTGAGGCAATTGGTGTTCTTGTCTTTTTTTATTGTAACTATGCAACAAAATATTGATTTTGTCCATTTTGAGAGACTTTGTTGATGCATTTATTGCAACTAGCCCATAAAAATTTATTGTAGTGCTTCTGGTGTATTTGGTTCGTATTTCAGTATATTTCATGTGAATTGAGGTGCACTTGATTTACTTGCATTAATTAAATTTCTTTTCTGTAATCCTACAGTCCTCCAAAACCTCAACAACCTGAACAAGAATCTCATGAGGAAGTAGCTCCTACTAATGTGTAAGTTCTACTTAATAAAATTCTTTTTCAATATTTTTTGTATATTCTTAAACTATTTTATGTGTCACCATGCAGTCATCCACCTGTTAATATTGGTTGCTAATGCTGCATTGAAGAATAATATTGGTTGCTAATGCTGCATTGAAGAATGGCTTTCCTGCACCATCTATCATTTAGCCTTGGCTTCTCAATCAAGTGAGGAAGCTATATTTACATAAAAGGGTGAACCACCAGCTGACAAAAAAAAAATCTCAAGACAGCCCAATATAGGTGGAAGAGTTGGACGAATTGGTTGAGGTCATGAATATTGGGGTTGCAGCAACATTAAATTATGTTAAGGAAAAAAGTTTCTCACCAGAAAAGGTGTAGCCTACACTGAGCTTCCTTGACAAGTTCAAAACTCCCATGAGGCAAAAGGAAATAATAGATGATCTTAAGGAGAAATGCTTTCATTAGGTCATAAATATCAAGACTAATGATGGTGGATGCTCTAATGAGTGGGAGACGATTTTTAAGCTGAAGCATGAATCTCACCTGGAAATAACCAGAATGCGCTTTGATTCTTTAAAAGCCAAATCAAATATTGAAAATCTAGTAATACTAGAATAACATTAATGATTTTGTTATAAGTTGTGCCATATATGTATTAAATTTGGGTTTTTTTGTTTTCGTTGATTGTCTCAGCAATGTGTCAAATTCTGAACAAAAAAAATTGAAAATTTTGAAAAACTCATATACTGTTTCCCCTGATATTGTGGTAAGCTGTAGTACATTGAAATTTTAGTGTATTCTTAAAATATATTGTTTGTTGTAACTGTTTCTTTCGGTGTATTATACAAATTTTGCAAAATGACGCGTTGGTGAGTCATGAGAAAAAGTTCATTCATCCAAAGACTAACAAACCCTTCCAGATTAAAGACGATCAAGACTACATCCCATTTTCAGACAAGAAAAAGCTTGCATCCCATCCATTTGTAAGCGTTCATTTATAAAGTTTCTTAAATAATTCTTATATTATGTGCCAATTAAACTAAAAAATTATTCTCTCTGGCCAAACTTCAGATATTTGCCTCAGTTTGCTATGCGCGATATTAGTGGATATGGATGCAGATGTTGAAAAGAAGAAATTTCATGTCCTTGATCCATTAAACAAAAAATCTCCTTCGGAAGACAGAACAAAAATTAATAAATTTTGTTTATTTGATATAAATTTCTATTTTCTCTATAAATTCTCTTATTTCTGTCTGTTTGAAAAAAGGTGCACTGGTAGTTCTTGGTAGGGGTGTACAAGAGCCGGGCCACAACGGGTTTGGCCTGATCCAGATCTGACCCGAAATATAGATCGGACCTAAATTTTAGACCCTAACCCGACCCTAAACCCGATGAAACCTATGCATCTTCGGGCCGGGTGAAAATCAGGTAAAAATCGGGTGAAAACCGGGTCTTTAGCATATAAAATTCACCTAATCTCTAACCATTATTTCACAATTCACATAGTAAAATTCACTTAAAAAATTATAACAAGAACCAACCATTATCTAAAATTAAAACATAACCACAATCAATACTAATATTGTCTCATAATACTAAATAGTTAAGTCACAAACAAATAACACAAAATATTACACAAAAGCCTTGTTCTTCCTAAACATAGAACTTTAACTCATAGTCTTTATAACACAACATTAACCACAGAAGAATAGTCATCCATCAATTGCTATTAATGTTGTCAACTTGTTCCTTGTGATATGGATGCATTAGTAAAACCTACAAAATACAAATTACAAAATATATAAAATTATTCATTTTCATATAAGAGATTATTAATTCAAATAATTAAGTCACAATAATAAAAATATTATAAATGTACATTCAACAATCTTCTAACTACTATCAAATTGATCAAACTCTTGATCTCCAACTTCTTGTTTCGAAGGACACAACCAACTTTAAGTGCATATCACAGCTTCAGCCATTAATGGTGACAAAGAGCTGCAGAAGACATCAAGCACACGTCTACCAGTGCTAAAGCATGATTCAGAAGCAACGGTTGAGACCGGAATACCTAAGACGTCACGGGCTATAAGAGAAAGAACTCTGTATTTTGAAGCATTCACTTTCCACCAAGCCAATATATCAAAATTCTCATCTTCTACAGTATCCTCGGCCAGATATCTCTCCACATCTGACTTGCTATCTGCATTAGCCTTCTCTCTTTTTTGCTTTTTCCACATATTCACTCTATTTTCAGAAACTCCCTTAGCACCAGTTGAGACTTTAGTATTATCATCCAAGACATCTCTAGATGAACTTCCACCATCCTCCCTTCCTTTATCATCTACAACCTCCTTTTCATAAAACTTATATAAGGTCTCTAATGTTAATTTAATAAAACCAGTCATACTAGTAGACACTTCCTTGTCATAAACATCCTCCAAACACCAACAGAGATAATCTAATTTATAACGAGGATTCAATACAACAGCAACAAGTAACAACGGGTTAAATTTGTCAACAGGTCCCCAATATTTATGATATTTATTCTTCATTGAACATGCCATAGACCCTAACAATTCAGAATGACTTTGGCTCCAAGATGTTAATTGAGAAGCAATAGATGCAATTTCATGAAAATATTTGTTTGATGTAACATGCAAAGAAGAAGAGAAACTCAAAGTTATTTCATAAAAGATTCTCAAAAACTCAATGAATAATCTAGCATGTTGTCAATCAAGTGGTGTAAGTGGACCAACTTTTCTTTTTTCCCCACTATCCTCTCCAAACCATCTAAGAAAATCAGGTTCTTGATCAAAAAGTCTATCAAAAGCTTTTTCAAATTTCTCAGCATGTTCCTACATTAGATAGGTAGAATTCCACCTAGTTGAAACATCCAAGCACACAAGACTTTTAGATTCAATCAACTCAGTCTCAATGCAGTTTTTAAATTTTTTAGTCCGTTGAGGAGAGAACCTAACATACCTGACAGCATTTCTAATGCTTTCAAACTTCAATTGTGTATAGAGATGGATGTTGGAAAAGCCATCAGAAAAATCATTATTTTAGAAAATCTTACAAAATAAATCCAATTTAATTTAGCACAATAATCAATTTTCTATCCAATCCAAAGGACATAATAGATATCTACTTAGACAGAATTCATGTCCTAGATAAAATCCAACTACTAAGATCTTGATCTACAAAGAAATCTTACACTTTTAAGTTAATAAATGAAATCTTACCTTATCAGCAATATTACATTTACATGTTGTAGCAACATGAGAGCAAAAAAATTTTTATGCTATAATCACTGATTTTAATTTGTCTCTATTAAGAATTGCACCCATTATAATAATTTACTGTTTTAGCTTCCAAAAGATTTTTTTTTTTTTTACAAAATAGCCTTCTAAAGAAACAAATGATGATTTGGCTGGTATTTTGTCTTTTCAAAGATAAGAATTTGACATAATACACCTATTTTTTTTGATAAGTGATACATATTGATCCAACCCTTTTCTGAAATATTTGAAAAATTATTTAAAATGTACATAAAAACCAGAGAAAAGATTTGATCTCTAGACATTTCAATTATTTTCATTGTATTTGATGTCAGGATTTAGCTAAAATGTTCATTATACACGTATACTATGTTACAATGGTGTTTATCTTATAAGAGTAATGCTAGGTAGAAAAAGAAAAACAGCCGGAACTTTCCTTATTTAGCATTCATTAATTGTTGCAACAATTAATGAATGCTAAATAAAAAAAATTATGGCTGTTTTTGACTAATATTTTTTTGTTACCAAACATTTTCTATCTTATAAAAGCCTAAATTATTTATTTCGTCATTAACGGCCTCAACTTATTTTAGAATCAATTATGCTTGAACTGCTACTTACCTCATCCAGGAACTGAGAATAAAAGTAGAATGTACCAAACATTCTGATTCAAGAAGAAAACAAACAAAATTGTTAACAATCCTTAATAATGATAAAATATTTCACTTTTTTTTTCTTTTTTTTATGCACATTGTACCAAAAATATATCCAAGTTACACATGGAGGAGGTATGCAATTAATAAGAAAACCCAAGAAATACGCACGTTTATAATCTATACAAATATGTAACAATTAATATCCACTCCAAATTAAAGCTGGGTTTTAAAATTTCCACTCCCATGCATCATCATCGCATGCATGTCCCCTCCTTTAATTTTATTAGAACTCTCCAAAGATTTTTTCAAGAATTCTCAATAATCAAGTTGTTGAAGAAGATGGAGGCCCAGCGGACTTAAAGGGCTTTTGCTCAGCACAAGAGAGGACATCATGGGGCCCAGCTTCTTCTCGGCCAACACCCATGAGATCAAGATAATAGAGGTAATGAGAAATAACGTTGTTCATGTCATCACCATCAGAACCCTGGCCACAAACTTGGTCACCGTAGAGAACATTGATTGTGGCACCAAAACCTGGGACCCGCTTTGCCAACGTGTCATTCTTAGTTGGCTTCCAGTTGGCATGAAAGGCATCGTGTGGTGAAGGAATGTGCTTGTCTGGTGGGGTCATCCACGTGTGTATTGCTGCTTGGAATGCCAGCGTGGCATTTTGCTCTATGTATTCTGGGTGGTCCAATAGATTCACCTTTAGGGCTTCTCCTATTTTTCCATAGTTGTAGTTCCTGTTCATCATTTATTAGGCATCAAAGAAAGCAAAGTGATTAAATTAAATTAAAAAGAAAGAGGTAGAAAGGGAACCAGTAAATAGGGATGGCGCCACGGCCATAATAAGCGGCGCCAGGGGTGCATGGATAGGTCAACTTGTAGTAGTCATCACAGTAATATTTATCTGGACTCAGTTCCTTGTTGTAACATAATCCCCATGCTAAGGGTCCCCCTGTTGCCACCCCATATCCACCTGAAATCAATTTTTTCATTAATCTTTCTCCAACAATCTCATCAATTTCTTCTAAATGCTACCATAATAATACGGTAAAAACTGAAGTGAAGTTAACTTCGTGTTATTTAATAATTTTTAATTATTAATTTTACATAAAATTAACTGTTTTTAAAATTTTTACTTCATAATATATATAATCTATTCTTTTACTATCTATATATGGCTAGAATCAATATAATCCATTTATTGTATTAATTGATTTCCAATAATTAATTAAAAAATTCTTAAAATTAGTAATTTTAAATATTTTTAATTATTATTTAGTTAATATAAATATTAAATTATTTTTAATAAATAAAATTAATAAATAAAGTTTACTAATTTATATATATAAATTTTAAAAAATATAATTAATTCATTCATATGTACAATTTTTAGTAAATATAAATATAAATTATATATTTTTTGTATGTAAAATTTTTATAAATATATATATAAATTATTGTTGGTTAAATACTAATAAAAACTAATAATATTTGCTAAAAACATGTAGCATTATTCTAATTAATTGACATAAATTTTAAATATACAATTTTAAAATTGTAGATATATATAATTATGATGCTATATCACTTACAAGAAGTCTTGCTTCCCACATGACCAAGAAAAGCAGCAACCTCCTTCATGCCACCAAGCTTTCCACCGGTGGTCCCGAACCCAAGAGGCTGGTACAGCGCGGCGGCCGTGATGAATGACTGGTAATCCCAGAAACCGACGGCATGCGCCACCGGGGAATTCCTCTTTGCAAAGAGGTTCTCAAACTGGTAAGTTTGGAAGAAATCAGAGATTGTCTCGTTACAACAATAAGCAGAGAAACCCTTACACTCCCACCCTTTGTCACAAAGCTTTTTCCCCTTCACTATCTTCACCACCGGCTTCACCGATGATTGTGCATTAACCACACACACCAACGTTGTTCCAAAAACAAACAACAACATCAAAACCCATGATGTTGTTGGAATCTTGTTATTGTTCATCTTCTTCATGTTTTGTGTTATATTCAACGATGATGAGTTGGAGCAAAATTGTGGGAGTTTATTTATAAAAAAAGGAAGAAGTTGAGTGTAGTGTGTAGTGAAAGGGATGGAAAGGGAGTGTGTAACTATTATTAGGAGGGAGAGAATTTTCAAGAGGTGGAGAATGTGGAGCTTTTGCTTCCATTCTCATTCATCTCTACTTTTGATTTGATTACAAGTTAAGTAAAATAACATGTATGGGTGGGTGGGTGGGTGGTTTCAATAAATTAAATGTGCTTAAACAAAATCAAATTACTAAGCTAGCATTGGACCATGGCTTAAAGCATGTGTCATTGTTGCATAAACTGTTTATAATTACGTAAAAGCTTTGAAACGCAACTACAAATTCAAATCACAACAGTTATTAGAATGGATACTTATTGGTTTTTATCCAAATAGCTTTGGACTGTTTTGGTTGTAAATTTTGGTCAGGAAAAAGCCTTTTTAATCCAAAAATAGAATGCATTGACACACATTGGACCTCAAAAAGTAAAATAATAATTTGTTATGTTGCATTTAAAGTCGGGAGATAAAAAATGAAACCAAACAGAGCATATTTCTTTTCCTTTTCACTGAGGGAGAGTTTTTAT
Source organism: Arachis ipaensis (assembly GCF_059453495.1). Classification (NCBI taxonomy): domain Eukaryota; kingdom Viridiplantae; phylum Streptophyta; class Magnoliopsida; order Fabales; family Fabaceae; genus Arachis; species Arachis ipaensis. The sequence goes on along the minus strand of NC_142439.1, from coordinate 15,942,580 downwards.
TGTCATGAAGGAGGGTTTGTTTACAGTCAAGTGAATTGGCTTTGGTCCAATTATTCTCTTGGGCTTGAAACTGAAGAGGAGCGGGTCTTATTAGGCCCAAATAAAGCAAGACCCATCCAATCAATAAATTCCTATTAAATCAGAAATAAAAAACTTCCAATCTTCACCCAAAAAAAAAAAAAAAAAACTTCCAATCAGATGAACTCCCCCTCCTACCCCCCAAAAAAGAAAAGCTTCCCCTTCTTTAGCTATAAATGTGAAACATTTTCTATTTTATAAAATAATTTTAAAATAAATAGTATCAACTGATTTTTAGTATAGTATTAGAATTAGAATTAAGGTTCTAAAAATTAAATGGATAATCGAACTAATTCAATTATTGATTTATTGGTTCGATCGATTTAATCATTATTTAACTGGAATAATCGTTTTATAATAAAATATAAAAAATACAATAGTCTAATATAAATTTTAAAATGTCATTCAAATTAAAAATACTATATCAATCACAATGTTATAATTTTATCCAAATACAAACTTAAAAATTAAATAATAAAAGAAACAATTAGTATGAAATACCAACATTAAAATTTGTCATCAATAATTAAAATTCGCAAAAATTTACTGCAGATTTATTTCATTTAAATTAGAAAAATCAAGTAATGTAGCGTAAAACATACTACTATCACTACCATTATTTTGATGAAAATCAGCATCAATATTATCTAACAAAATATACAATACGTTATCAACAAGTTAAAAATTAAAATTATTCTAATAAATTATTAAAAAATAAATTATAATACTCACCTACTAAGTCTTTAACATTATTAAGAACATCAGATTTTTTTTAAGAACTTCTTCTGTTGCCCAAAAATCAATAAAATTAACAATTTCATAATCAATTAGATCATATTACACTTTTTACTTTTTTTTTGTTTTTTTTCTAAAAAATTAAATACAATATATAAAAAATATCATAATATATCAAATACACCAAATCTAATGATATGAAATGAAAGTATGAAACATGTATTAAGAACAACAATCTAACAATGATATTAAGAACATAAACTCAAATAAAAATAATTATTTGAATTAATAATTGAAAAAAAATACAGCAACATAATAATTATAGGGTCAAAATTGAAATATATCTATATTATATTACTAATTTGACAATCAAAATGTGTCACAAATAATTTTTATTAAAATTAAAATAAAATATTTTTCTCTAAAATTAATAAATTTCATTCCTCTATCCTCTTATCTATTTTTCTCCTATTTTCTATTTCTTTCTACCCTTCATACTCTATATATAACTTATAATTATATTTTATATTACTAATTTGACAAATCAAAATATATCAAAAGATATTTTTTTATTACCATTAAAATAAAATCTTTTTCTCTGAAATTAACAAACTCTCAACTCTCCTTTTTCTTCTTTATTTTTCTCTCTCTTATTTCCTATCTGTCTCTATTTTTCTATTTTATAAAAAAATAAAATTAATAAAATAATATAATTTAAATAAATTCATAAAATTATAAGAAATATATTAAATTTATAATTAAATATAATTAAAAAATAATCCCGTAATATTATTCATATAAAAAAATATTATTATTATATACATACCCTTTTATTTTTACTAATGTTGTGATTAATAATTAGAATCAAGATTCGAGTTATTTTTATAACTATTAATATAATTTTTTATACTAATATAATTATATTTTTATATATAGAGAGAAAAATATTATTTTTAAATAACAAACATGAAAATTATTTATTTTTATTTGTACAACAGACTTAACACTTAATTAAATAGAAAAATATATACATTAAAATTTTCAAATTCTAAATAATGAATGTTAAAATTAATTATTAATAAAAAAATTAAACTCTTTCACATAAAAATAATAATTAAACGACTTATTATGTGATTTTTTTTTAATATACGAAGACCTTGATTTTCATAGTTGACAAAGATTTTTTATTCTCTACGATCTTTTTTTAAAAATAATTTGATTCTATAAATTTTTTATAATTATCTATAATATCAAGACAAAATTGATATAATTTCAAAAAATTTATATTTTTATAATATTATTATATACAAAAACACTAAACTATTGATAAATTTATTAATATTATGATGATCTTCCATGAATAGGAACAATAGTTTATTCTTAATTTTATGGGTCATGGCAACTACTAAATCAAGTGATGGATTCATGCATTGAACGACAAATTGAAACATATGTGGACGGTTTGAGCAAGTGGCAATGAAAATGAAGCTTCAACTTTATATGATCCAAATTAAGTACGTTGGGTTCTCTCTTTAAACTAAGTCCACACTACACATTACACGTCCATGCATAACAAAACTTTGGTTTCACTTTTGATGGGCACATGGGACCTCCAAAATAGGGACGGCAACGGGTGGTCCCCATAAATCATTCCCTGTCCCTGCTCTTCTGCGATGGATAACGGGAGCCTTTATCTGCCGGAAAACATGAATATTCCTGGATTTAAAAAAAAAATTAAAAACAAAAATCCACAAGTATGGTAACAATGAGGTAACACATTTAACATAATTATAACAATTAAAAATAAATTAACAATCAACACAAAGAATAATTAGTAAATTAACAAGTTCATAATATCAGTTAAAATAATAAACAAAGGATAATTGAACAATTAAAACAAAAATCAACACAATAAAAAAATTATACCTAGTTAACAAATTATAGTAAATTATAAGACATCAACAACACCAACAATTAAAATTTAAAAGAAAGCAACAACACCAAAAAGAACAATCAAAAGTTACACAATAACAACACCAAAAATTAAATCAAAACAAGAAAAAAAAATAATAAAGACCAAACATATCTTCCACTAGGGCTAGAATTTGAACACAGAGGAGGAAGGGGGGCAGCACTCCTGTACGTGATCGTAGTATGTCACGTCGTCTCGTCCCCGCTGCATTGAAAAGTACCTATGCACTATCTCCGGTTCACTGATAAGGAAGATAGAGTTAGTTGGGGCGGGGGTCTACGATGTGATACTCAAGTATGACCCGGGGGGATAAATGCTAACTCTGGTTAGAAAGCAGGAACCATTATGTAAATCATTTCGGGGGTTTACAGATCATGACTGTTCTAGGCGGGGCGGGCCACCCACCTTCGAATGGTGTTGGTCCTACGGACCGTGAACGGATTCGCCTCTGGCCTCTGGGCACGTCGGAACCGCATGAGCACAGAGGAAGGTCAAAATTCAAACTGAGACAAGAAAAAGGGAGCAGTGGAGCACAGAGGAGAAAGACACAAGCGACGAAACTGGAACAAACGACGGCCGCAGCATAAAGGCGACACAACGACAGAAAAGGCTCTGACGTGAAGACGACAAAGAGGCTTTGACGCGACGAACACTACAAGAAAAACGCTGAATACCGTCGAATTTAGAGTCGGATATCAGCGACAGATTTACCATTGGAAGTATTGGCGGATCAGGTAATAAATTCGTCTGGTAAAAACGTTACTGTCGGATTTAATTTTTCATCGGTAATATTTGGAGGGAAGAACGAAAAATTTGGCGCATTTTGTACAATCGGATTTACCGATGGTAAATCTCACTTAATAGAACGTTGTGTTTTGTGACATGCGATGGGGTTACCGTCAAATTGATCTGCCGAAAAATTCGACGGCAAAAATTAACCCTAAATTGGAATGCGCGCCCTCTCTCCCATATTTCGGAAGACCTCTCTCTCTCTCTCTCTCTCTCTCTCTCTCTCTCTCTCTCTCTCTCTCTCTCTCTCTCCATCCCCTAAACCACCTCCGCCAACCCCTCCGCCAGCCACCACCACCAGCCTCCGAAGACCACGTAGACTGGTAGCTGCCACCACTAACTTGCGTCGCGTGGAACGTTTCGTGCTGTCACCGATTTCGTCGCTGCTCCCCAGAGCTTCCTCTGTTCTCTGTCTGGGTAGGTTGTCCTCCTCCCTCTTCATATTGTATCCTATTTTGCATTACATTTTTTTAACTGAAACCCTAAATTCATAAATGTAGCCTTCTAAGTTGGTCACCGCCGCTGTCACTGCGTCGTATATGCTGCCACCACCACGTCGAAAAATTTATTTGCATCACCATTGTCTCTAGGTAACTCACTCACTAAGAAATTTAGAGTGGTTAAACCTTAAACTGTGATTGATATAATTTTAATTTGTTATGTGATAGAAAATATGCAATTAGGATTACGATTACTAAGTTATAAGTTGTTACTTTTTCTCGTGAATAACATGAATAGAAAAAAATAACAACATTGTTTGTTATATTCTATTATAAAGTAATAGAATATTTCTAATTAGTTTTTAGTTTAAAACATAAGATGAATTACAAATTTTTTATGTTTAATTTTAATGAAAGTAAATACACATTTAAGGTTATTAATTTTTTACATTACACTTGCTTTGCTAATTTTTCAAGTTAGATTTTTATGTTTTGATTATTAATTTTTAGATTTTACTAACTTCACTTTTATTTTAGGATTTTGAAGAGTCGTGTAGCTTTAATCGTGGGTTTTTCTGTAGTATTCAGGTTGGATTTTTATCTTTAAATGTGTTATGTTATTTATGTTTTATGCTGGACTTACTTTTTTTAAGATAGAGTTTTAGGACAGAAGTGGGAGAAGGTTGCGTAGTGGCGCCTTCTCAAAACCCTTGTTTGCTGAAAAATTGTGGAGTAATAAGGGGTTATGCGCTAGAACGGCTAGGATTTGATATTTTATTGAATGCGTGTTTATTCAAATTTATGGCTACAACTGTTTTCTCTGTGAAAAGTATAAATTTATTTGGTGAGAAGTCTCTGAATTAAGGAAAAGTTTTGTCGAATTTTCATTTAAATTGTTTAAAACATGTTTAGTTTGTGAAAAAATGATAATTGAATTTGGTGGGAGATTCTAATTATAGAAGAAACTTTGCCGAATTTTCTAAAAATTTTAATAAGTTGTATTGTTGGTTGAATTCTAGGATATTTGTGGCAAAATGATTCGAAGTCATCGTCTGTAGATGTATGATAAGGATAACGGTGGACAGGAGCAGGAGGGGTTAAAACCTTAGTTCTTTGAAGGGGTTGACGATTTTGTTGCGTATGTCTTCAACATGAAACCATTTAGGTCTCAAGGGGTATTTAGGTGTTCGTACTATAAGTGTCGGCTGACTAAGTGGTTAGGACCTTCGGATATAACACTTTACCTCTACTGTAATGGGTTCAAAGTTGGGTATTGGATGTGGATGGAACACGAAAAGTAGATGAGCAGGGAATCAATTGGTCTGTATCAAATTTCAATAGGTCTAATGGTCGATCAACGAGGGTTCGAGTGGTTAGATAACTAAACGTGGAAGAAATTATTTGGGAGGATAACCAAGATAGATACAATGAGATGGTGTTTGATGCAATTGGTATTACTGATATAGAAGATGCTGAACAAGAGTCTAACCCGGAGGTAAAGAGATTTTATCATCTGTTAGAATCTACCGCAAAATCTTTGTTTTAGGGGTGCGTTCATTCGAAATTGTTTGCCTGTGTTAAAATGATGTGTATTAAGTATGAGTCAAATCATATCCAAGAGTCTTTTGATAAGTGAGACACCCTTTGTAACGAATTAGCACCTATCAGGACTATTGGCATCCCATGGAGCCATTTTGAAGCATAGAAGTTAGTTTGAAATTAGGTCTAAATTCAGTGAAAATCGATTGTTGTTTGAGTGGTTGTATGTTGTATTACAAGGGAGATGTAGACCTAACTGCTTGTAGATTTTGTATTGCACCGAGGTTTCAAGTCGAGAGAGAACAGATTGGTAAATGGCGGATAAATAGAGTTTCAAACAAATGGATGCACTACTTGCCTCTAATTCCTAGGCTAAAACAATTGTATACTTTGATGAGTTTGGTCCCTCACATGACCTAGTATAGTAACAATAAGAGAGACGATGGCTTTATGACGCACCCGTCACATGGAGATGCTTAGAAGCACTTTGATTATATCCACCCTATATTTGCGAGCGAGACTAGAAATGTTAGATTAGCTTTGTGCCTTGACGAGTTTGCACGGAACTCTAATTTCGACAACGCGTACTCTTGTTGGCCTATTGTGGTGACTTCTTATAACTTACCTCCTGAAATGTACATAAATGACCCATATATGTTCCTAACTTGTATCATACCTGGTCCAAGCAATCCAAAGACTAAAATAGATGTCTTCTTGTAACTCTTGGTGGATGAGTTAATGGAGTTATGTATTCATGGTGTACAAATGTATGATATTTCAACTAAGACAAACTCCCAACTGCATGCTGCATTGATGTGAACCATTGACAATTTTTCTGCATACGGGATGTTATCAGGTTAGTCCAGTCAGGGCAGAATATCGTGTCCCATTTGTCTAGAGGATACAAAGGCATTTTGGCTGACGAATAATGGTAAGAATTTGTAGTTTGATTGTCATTGAAGGTTCCTTGATATTGATAATCTTTTTTGGTGCAATAAAGACTCATTTAGAAAGAATAAAACTGAACAAGAAGAGGTATCCATGAGGTTGAGTGGTTTGCAAATTTGACATCGTGTCACTAGAATCCCAAGGATCGTCGATAACAGGCAGGGTTGAGACATCTGGAATATGACAGGGAGCATAATTAGACGAAACAGAGTATATTTTATGATTTGTCTTATTGAAAAGATAACTTGATTTGTCATTGTCTTAACGTGATCTATTTTGAAAAACGTGTGTTTAATAATATCATGCACATGGTAATAGATGATGAGCGAATAAAGAATAATGATAAAGTAAGGTTAGACTTGGTGGACATTTGCAGGCAGCCAGATCTGAACTTAAAGAGGTTTGAGAATAGTTAGTGGGCTAAACCAAAGGTAGTATTCGCTCTAACGAAGGACCAAAGATAAAATATTTGTAGGTGGATTAGGAGATTGAGGTTTTTCGATGCTTACGCCTATAACATGGTAGGTGTGCAAACGTCTCACAATGTAAACTTGCTGGGTTGAAGAGTTGAAGGTTGTGGTAGGCTTAGAGAAGGAGGGGTTGAATCTATGCCTTTCTTTTCGTTGCTGTTATGACCTTTTAAACAAAATTACAATTCTGATTCTGTTTAAACTAAGCAGCAAAAATTTATGAGACAATTTATTTTTGTCTCATGAATATCAGAAAACATAACACAGTAGAGAAGAGAAAAGCTAATACCAGCATGTATCCTGGTTCGGTTGCCTTGTGCTATGCAACCTACGTCCAGTCTCCTCCACAACAGTGGAAGAATTTTCACTATAGTTAACAGTATTACATACACCAATTTCACAGGATTGACCCAATCCTTTCACACTCAAGTTCTAACCTAACTTGACATTGGTTATGCTAATACTTAACTATTCACTCTTAGTGCTAACCCAACTAAGAAAGGGATACCTTACAGGTACAAGATACAAGACACTTAACCAACCTAAAGAAATCGGAAAATAACTCTAGGCTTTTCTCTCAAGTGTTTCTCTCAGCCTTTTTTCACTCATGGCTTTTTCTTAAGCTTTCTCACACTGCCTTTTCTTACAAAAAATTACAGAAAGATAAACTTAGAAAAGTGCATTACAATCAGTAAAATATGAAGGAGATTGATTTCATCAACAGCCTCTGTGCTATGCAAAAAACCAGATTGGCAAGTCTCTGATTCAGTTCTTCATACTGGCAGAATGCACCTTTGATTAGGTTACACTGTCCAGTTAGTTGAACTTCTTCAAAGAGCTCTCCAGAACAAAACCTATATTCACTGGTTTTCTCTCCTTTCTGAATGAGCAGAAAGTCTTCTTTTATCTCCTTGCATGTTGCTTGGTTCTTCTTCCAAGGTTAACACCTTGAGCCTTGAGCTTCACCAACCCACAAATACATTTTTTCTCCTTAATTTCCAGAGTAGAAAATCTCCTTCTGACTTCCACATCTTGACCGAAAGCCATATAGCAGCAACCATAGAAATCTTCCCATGGTCAACTTAATCTTAGCCCTTGAAAACCAACTTGGTCCCCAAGTCATGTTTAAGACTGTGGATACACATCAGAGAAGAACAGAAACCATCTTTCCTTTGTATCCTATTTTGGATAGAGCAGAGAGTTGGGAAGAAGAGAAGAAGATCTAATGCATGCAAGAGGAAATGGGTTACCTTTAACCTAAGCTTGATTTGGTTTGGATTTTTTTATTAGACTTCTGTGTTTCAAGCTTAATCCTTCTCTCTCTTGCTTCTTTGCTGACTAGCTTAGGGAAGAAGCTCTTTATCTCTTTCTCCCTTTTTTGATTTTCTGATTTGACTGAGACAAAGAAGAAAAGGAACGTTGATTTAGTGAAAGCAAGTGAGAGGGAATTGAAATTCAATTCGGTCTTGGATCGGTTTCTTCTCAAGTTCAGCCCGTTTTGATTTCTTTGGCTTTTTGCTTTTCCTTGGGCTCTCAATTTTGCTTTCAGCCCACCATCCTTGCTAATTGCTTTTCATTCTATTTGGGCTATTGAATTCTGGCCTACAATAATAAACAATTAGTAATAAGTAATTATAATTAATCAACACTGGTGCACGAAATCATGATTGTTCATTCCTTGGTAACGGCGTTAAAGTCTTAATACGCATGTTCATAATCTTAGTTCTTTGTCACAATTTCGCACAACTAACCAGCAAGTGCACTGGGTCGTCCAAGTAATAAACCTTATGTGAGTAAAGGTCGATCCCACGGAGATTGTCGGCTTAAAGCAAGCTATGGTCACCTTGTAAATCTCAGTCAGGCGGATTTAAATGGTTATGGTGAATTGATAATTAAAATATAAAATAGGATAGAGATACTTCTGCAATTCATTGGTGAGAATTTCAGATAAGCGTATAGAGATGCTTTTGTTCCTTCTGAACCTCTGCTTTCCTGCTGTCTTCATCCAATCATTCCTACTCCTTTCCGTGGCAAGATTTATGTAGGGCATCACCGTTGTCAATGGCTACTTCCCGTCCTCTCAGTGAAAATGGTCCAAAATGCACTGTCACCGGCTAATCATCTGTTGGTTCTCGATCATACTGGAATAGGATTCAGTAATCCTTTTGCGTCTGTCACTACGCCCAGCACTCGCGAGTTTGAAGCTCGTCACAGCCATCCCTTCCCAGATCCTACTCGGAATACCACAGACAAGGTTTAGACTTTCCGGATCTCAAGAATGGCCGCCAATAATTCTAGCCTATACCACGAAGAACTCTGATCTCACGATCAGGAGGCTAAGAGATATGCATTCAAGCTTGCTTTCATGTAGAATGGAAGTGTTTGTCAGGCACGCGTTCATAAGTGAGAATGGTGATGAGCGTCACATAATCATCACATTCATCATGTTCTTGTGTGCGAATGAATATCTTAGATAAGAAATAGGCTTGAGTTGAATAGAAAAACAATAGTACTTTGCATTAATTCATGAGGAACAGCAGAGCTCCACACCTTAATCTATGGTGTGTAGAAACTCTACCGTTTGAAAATACATAAGAACAAGGTCCAGGCATGGCCGAGAGGCCAGCCTCCAAAACGTGATCAAAGGATCAAAAGATAATCCCAAAGATGGTCCAAAGATGTAAATACAATAGTAAAAAGTCCTTTTTATACTAAACTAGTTACTAGGGTTTACAGAAATGAGTAAATGATGCAGAAATCCACTTCCGGGCCTACTTGGTGTGTGCTTGGACTGAGCATTGAAGCTTTCACGTGTAGAGGTCTTCCTTGGAGTTGAACGCCAGTTTATAACTTGTTTCTGGCATTTAACTCTGCTTTGCAACCTGTTTCTGGTGTTTAACTCCAGAATAGGGCAGAAAGCTAGCGTTGAACGCCAATTTGCGTCGTCTAAAATCGGGCAAAGTATGGACTATTATATATTTTTGGAAAGCCCTGGATGTCTACTTACTAACGCAATTAAGAGCGTGCCATTTGGACTCCTGTAGCTCCAGAAAATCCACTTTGAGTGCAGGAAGGTCAGAATCCAACAGCATCTGCAGTCCTTCTTCAGCCTCTGAATTTGATTTTTGCTCAAGTCCCTCAATTTCAGCCAAAAAGTATCTGAAATCACAGAAAAACACACAAACTCATAGTAAAATCCAGAAATGTGATTTTTATTTAAAAACTAATAAAAATATATTAAAAACTAACTAAATCATACTGAAAACTATGTAAAAACAATGCCGAAAAGCGTATAAATTATTCGCTCATCACAACACCAAACTTTAATTGTTGCTTGTCCCCAAGCAACTAAAAATTAAATAGGATAAAAAGAAGAGAATATACTATAAATCCCAAAGTATCAATGAAACTTAGCTCCAATTAGATGAGCGGGACTAGTAGCTTTTTGCCTCTGAATAGTTTTGGCATCTCACTTAATCCATTGAAGTTCAGAATGATTGGCATCTATAGGAACTTAGAATTTAGATAGTGTTATTGATTCTCCTAGTTCAGTATGTTGGTTCTTGAACACAGCTACTTTATGAGTCTTGGCCGTGGCCCTAAGCACTTTGTTTTCCAGTATTACCACCGGATACATAAATGCCACAGACACATAATTGGGTGAACCTTTTTAGATTGTGACTCAGCTTTGCTAGAGTCCCCAATTAGAAGTGTCCAGGGTTCTTAAGCACACTCTTCTTTTTACTTTGGACCTCGACTTTAACCGCTCAGTCTCAAGTTTTCACTTGACACCTTCACGCCACAAGCACATGGTTAGGGACAGCTTGGTTTAGCCGCTTAGGCCAGGATTTTATTCCTTTAGGCCCTCCTATCCACTGATGCTCAAAGCCTTGGATCCTTTTTACCCTTGCCTTTTGGTTTTAAGGGCTATTGGCTTTTTGCTCTTGCCTTTTGGTTTGAAGAGATTTTGGCTTTTTCTGCTTGATTTTTCTTTTTCTTTCTCTTTTTTTTTTCTTTTTTCTTTTTTTTTCCGCCATTTTTCTTTTCTTTTTTTTCGCAAGATTTTGTATTCACTGCTTTTTCTTGCTTCAAGAATCAATTTTATGATTTTTCAGATTATCAATAACATTTCTCCTTTTCATCATTCTTTCAAGAGCCAACATATTTAACATTCATAAACAACAAATTCAAAAGACATATGCACTGTTCAAGCATTCATTCAGAAAACAAAAAGTATTGTCACCACATCAAAATAATTAAACTAGTTTCAAGGATGAATTCAAAATTATGTACTTCTTGTTCTTTTGTTTTTAGAACAGTTTTCATTTAAGAGAGGTGATGGACTCATAGGACATTCATAGCTTTAAGACATAGACACTTAAACACTAATGATCTTGTAATAAAGACACAAACATAAATATGAACATAAAGCATAGTAAACGAAAAACAGAAAAATAAGAACAAGGAGATTAAGGAACTGGTTCACCTTAGTGAGGGTGGCGTCTTCTTCCTCTTAAAGAACCAATGGTGCTTTTAATCTCCTCTATATCTCTTCCTTGCCTTTGTTGCTTCATCCCTAGTGATTTTGGTGCTCCTATCCTTAGTTGCTCCCAATAGTTGTGTGGAGAAAAATGTATCCCTTGAGGCATCTCAGGAATTTCTTGGTGAGGGAATTCCTCATGCTCTTGTTGAGGTCCATGAGTGGACTCTCTTGTTGTGCAGTCAAATGCTCTACTACTGAGCTATGGACCCTTGAGATGAATCTCTCCATCTCCTATGACTCAGAGGTGGAAGCTTTTGTCTTCCCTTTCCTCTTTCTAGAGGTTTCTCTGGCCTTAGGTGCCATAAATGGTTATGGAAAAATAAAAAGCAATGCTTTTACCACACCAAACTTAGAAGGTTTGCTCATCCTCGAGCAAAAGAAGAAAGAAGTGAGTAGAAGAAGAAGAAAATGGAGGAGATGGAGGTGTGTGAATGGTTTGAATTTGAGTGGGTGGGTGTAGGTGGGTTGTATGATGGTTTTTGGAGGAGTAATGGAGGTGATTGGTGGAGGTTATTTTGGGGAAGAGTATTATGGAAAGGTGTGAAGAGGAGAGAAGAAGAGGTGGGGTAGGTGGGGATCCTGTGGGGTCAAGGACTTAGTATCCCTGCTCCAATTAGGTGTGCAAACGCCATTAGAATGCATGTCTGGCGTTAACCGCCAGCTTGCTGCTTGTTTCTAGCATTTAACGCCAATTCTATGCTCTGTTCTGGCGTTAAACGCTAGTCTGGTACTTGTTTCTGGCGTTTAACGCCAGCTTGATGCTTCTTTCTGGCGTTAAACGCCAGTTTGATGCTTCTTACTGGCGTTTAAACGCCAGTAAGCTCTTCCTCCAGGGTGAGCTATTTTTAATGCTGTTTTTCATTCTGTTTTTGATTTTTCAGTAGTTTTTGTGAATTCACATGATCATCAACCTAAAGAAAACATAAAATAACAATAGAAAATAAATATATATAATTAAATAAAATTGGGTTGCCTCCCAACAAGCGCTTCTTTAATGTCAATAGCTTGACAGTGAGCTCTCATGGAGCCTCATAGATGTTCAGAGCATTGTTGGGACCTTCCAACACCAAACTTAGAGTTTGAATGTAAGGTTTCAACACCAAACTTAGAGTTTGGTTGTGGCCTCCTAACACCAAACTTAGAGTTTGACTGTGGGGGCTTTGGTTGACTCTGCAGTGAGAAAAGCTTTTCATGCTTCCTCTCTATGGTTACAGAAGGAGATCCTTGAGTCTTAAATACAAGGTAGTCCTCATTCAGTTGAAGGACCAACTCTCCTCTGTCCACATCAATCACAGCTCTTGCTGTGGCTAGGAAGGGTCTTCCAAGGATGATGGATTTATCCTCATCCTTCTCAGTGTCTAGGATTATGAAATCAGCAGGGATGTAAAGGCCTTCAACCTTTACTAACACATCCTCTACTAATCCATAGGCTTGTTTCATGGATTTGTCTGCCATCTCTAATGAGAACTTGGCAGCCTGTACCTCAAAGATTCCCAATTTCTCCATTACAGAGATTGGCATTAAGTTTATCCCTGACCCCAGGTCACACAGAGCCTTCTCAAAGGTCATGGTGCCTATGTTACAGGGAATTAGAAATTTACCAGGATCCTATTTCTTTTGAGACAAAGTGTGCTGAACCCAGATATTTAGTTCATTAATAAGCAATGGAGGCTCATCCTCCCAAGTCTCATTACCAAATAGCTTAGCATTTAGCTTCATGATTGCTCCTAAATACTGGGCAACTTGCCCTTGAATAATGTCTTCATCTTCTTCAGAAGATGAATAGTCATCAGAGCTCATGAATGGTGAAAAGAGGTTCAATGGAATCTCTATGGTCTCTAGATGAGCCTCAGATTCCTTTGGTTCCTCAAAGGGAAACTCCTTATTGGTCACTGAACATCCCAGGAGGTCTTCCTCACTAGGATTCACGTCCTCCTCCTCCTCTTTGGGTTCGGCCACACCAAGTAAGGTTATGGCCTTGCACTCTCTTTTTGGATTCTCTTCTGTATTACTTGGGAGAGTACTAGGAGGAGTTTCAGTGACTCTTTTACTCAGCTGGCCCACTTGTACCTCTAAATTTCTTACGGAGGACCTTGTTTCATTCATGAAACTTAGAGTGGCCTTAGATAGATCAGAGACTATATTTGCTAAGCTAGATAGATTCTACTCAGAATTCTCTGTCTGTTGCTGAGTGGATGATGGAAAAGGTTTGCTATTGCTAAACTTGTTTCTTCCACCATTGTTAAAGCCTTGTTGAGGCTTTTGTTGATCCTTCCATGAGAAATTTGGATGATTTCTCCATGAGGGATTATAGGTGTTTCCATAGGGTTCACCCATGTAATTCACCTCTGCTATTGCAGGGTTCTCAGGATCATAAGCTTCTTCTTCAGAAGATGCCTCTTTAGTACTGTTGGATGCGGCTTGCAATCCATTCAGACTCTGAGAAATCATATTGACTTGCTGAGTCAATATTTTGTTCTGAGCCAATATGGCATTCAGAGCATCAATTGCAAGAACTCCCTTCCTCTGAGGCGTCCCATTACTCACAGGGTTCCTTTTAGAAGTGTACATGAATTGGTTATTTGCAACCATGTCAATGAGTTTCTGAGCTTCTGTAGGCGTTTTCTTTAGGTGAATGGATCCACCTGCAGAATGGTCCAATGACATCTTTGATAATTCAGACAGACCATCATAGAATATATCCAGGATGGTCCATTCTGAAAGCATGTCAGAAGGACACTTTTTGGTCAGTTGCTTGTATCTCTCCCAAGCTTCATAGAGGGATTCACCTTCTTTCTGTTTGAAGGTTTGAACATCCACTCTAAGCTTGCTAAGCTTTTGAGGAGGAAAGAACTTGGCTAAGAAAGCCGTGACCAGCTTATCCAAAGAGTTCAGGCTATCTTTAGGTTGAGAGTCCAACCATATTCTAGCTCTGTCTCTTACAGCAAACGGGAAAAGCATGAGCTTGTAGACCTCGGGATCAACCCCATTGGTCTTAACAGTATCGCAGACTGCAAGAATTCAGTTAAGAACTGAAAAGGATCTTCTGATGGAAGTCCATGAAACTTGCAATTCTGTTGCATCAGAGAAACTAATTGAGGCTTTAGCTCAAAATTGTTTGCTCCAATGGCAGGGATTGAGACGCTTCTTCCATGTAAGTTGGAATTTGGTGCAGTAAAGTCACCAAGCATCTTCCTTGCATTGTTATTATTTTCGGCCATGTCTCCTTCTTTTTCGAAAATTTCTGTCAGATTTTCTCCAGAGAGTTGTGCTTTAGCTTTCCTTAGCTTCCTCTTCAGAGTTCTTTCAGGTTCAGGATCAGCTTCAACAAGAATGTTCTTATCCTTGTTCCTGCTCATATGAAAAAGAAGAGAACACAAAAAAAATATGGAATCCTCTATGTCACAATATAGAAATTCCTTATATGAGTATAAGAATAGAAGAATGGGAGAGGGAAAAGATAAGAATTCGAACACAGAGGATAAGAGTGGGTTCGAATTTTTGAGTGAAAGAGAAGTGTTAGTAGATAAATAAATAATTAGAAGGAGATGAGAGAGGGAAGAATTCGAAAATTAAACAAAATAAAATAAAAATATTTTTTTAATTTAAAATTAAAGTTAAAATTCAAAAATAAACTAAAAATGAAATTAAATTAAATTAAAATTTAAAACAATTAGTAAATTAAAAAGGAATTTTGAAAAAGAGGTTAGTAATTTTTGAAAATTAGAGAGAGAGAATTAGTTAGGTAGTTTTGAAAAAGAGAATAATTAAACAAAAAGATAAGATTAATTGAAAAAGATTTGAAAATCAATTTTGAAAAGATAAGAGGTTAGAAAAGATTTTGAAATTGATTTTGAAAAAGATGTGATTGACATTGAAAAAGATATGATTGAAAATCATTTTGAAAAAGATTTGAATTGAAAATTAAAAAGATTTGATTTTTTTGAAATTAAAGTTGATTACTTGACTAACAAGAAACAAAAAGATATTATTTTAAAATTTAAAGATTGAACCTTTCTTATTAGGCAAGTAACAAACTAAAATATTTTGAATCAATCACATTAATTGTTAGTAAAGATTTTGAAATTATGAAATGAAATTAAGAAAAAGATTTTGAAAATCATTTTAAAATTTTCGAAAATCATAAAAAAAATGAAAAAGATTTAATTTTTGAAAAAGATTTGAAAAAGATAGAATTTTTAAATTGAAAATTTGATTTGACTCATAAGAAACAACTAAATTTTGAAAATTTTTTTTTGAAAAAGTCAACTCAAATATTTGAAATTTATGAGAAGAATAAGGGAAAGATATATTTTTTTTTATTTTTGAATTTTTTAATGAAGAGAGAGAAAAACACAAAAAAGACACAAGACATAAAAATTATGAATCAAAACAAGAAAAATATGCAAGAACACTTTGAATGTCAAGATGAACACTAAGAACACTTTGAATGTCAAGATGAACATCAAGAACATGTTTTTGAAAATTTTTAAGAAAAGAAAAACATGCAAGACACCAAACTTAAAAATTTTTTAATGTTGAGACACTAATAAATTGAAAATGCATATGAGAAATAAGAAAAGATACAAAACAAGAAAAATTAAAGATCAAACATAGAAAATCATCAAGAACAACTTGAAGATCATGAAGAACACATGCATGAGTATTCAAAATTTTAAAGAAAAATTAAAAGCATGCAATTGACACCAAACTTACAATTTAACACTAGACTCAAACAAGAAACATCATATTATTTTTTTGATTTTATGATTTTATAATTTTTTTTGGATTTTTCGAAAATAAAAATAATAAAAACAAAAAGCTTAAAATTAAAATAAAATTACCTAATCTGAGCAACAAGATGAACCGTCAGTTGTCCAAACTCGAACAATCCCCGGCAACGGCGCCAAAAACTTGGTGCACAAAATCGTGATCGTTCATTCCTTGGTAACAGCATTAAAGTCTTAATACGCACGTTCATAATCTTAGTTCTTTGTCACAAATTCGCACAACTAACCAGCAAGTGCACTGGGTCGTCCAAGTAATAAACCTTACGTGAGTAAGGGTCGATCCCACGGAGATTGTCGGCTTGAAGCAAGCTATGGTCACCTTGTAAATCTCAGTCAGGCGGATTTAAATGGTTATGGTGAATTGATAATTAAAATACAATTAAAATATAAAATAGGATAGAGATACTTATGCAATTCATTGGTGAGAATTTCAGATAAGCGTATAGAGATGCTTTTGTTTCTTCTGAACCTCTGCTTTCATGCTATCTTCATCCAGTCATTCCTACTCCTTTCCATGGCAAGCTTTATGTAGGGCATCACCGTTGTCAATGGCTACTTCCCGTCCTCTCAGTGAAAATGGTCCAAAATGCACTGTCACCGCACGGCTAATCATCTGTCGGTTCTCGATCATACTGGAATAGGATTCAGTAATCCTTTTGCGTCTGTCACTACGCCCAGCACTCGCGAGTTTGAAGCTCGTCACAGCCATCCCTTCCCAGATCCTACTCGGAATACCACAGACAAGGTTTAGACTTTCTGGATCTCAAGAATGGCCGCCAATAATTCTAGCCTATACCGTGAAGACTCTGATCTCACGATCAGGAGGCTAAGAGATATGCATTCAAGCTTGCTTTCATGTAGAACGGAAGTGTTTGTCAGGCACGCGTTCATAAGTGAGAATGGTGATGAGCGTCACATAATCATCACATTCATCATGTTCTTGTGTGCGAATGAATATCTTAGATAAGAAATAGGCTTGAGTTGAATAGAAAAACAATAGTACTTTGCATTAATTCATGAGGAAGAGCAGAGCTCCACACCTTAATCTATGGTGTGTAGAAACTCTACCGTTTGAAAATACATAAGAACAAGGTCCAGGCATGGCCGAGAGGCCAGCCTCCAAAACATGATCAAAGGATCAAAAGATAATCCCAAAGAAGGTTCAAAGATGTAAATACAATAGTAAAAAGTCCTATTTATACTAAACTAGTTACTAGGGTTTACAGAAATGAGTAAATGATGCAGAAATCCACTTCCGGGCCCACTTGGTGTGTGCTTGGACTGAGCATTGAAGCTTTCACGTGTAGAGGTCTTCCTTGGAGTTGAACGCCAGTTTATAACTTGTTTCTGGCGTTTAACTCTACTTTGCAACCTGTTTATGGCGTTTAACTCCAGAATAGGGCAGAAAGCTGGCGTTGAACGCCAGTTTGCGTCATCTAAACTCGGGCAAAGTATAAACTATTATATATTTTTAGAAAGCCCTAGATGTCTACTTTCTAACGCAATTAAGAGCGTGCCATTTGAACTTTTGTAGCTCCAGAAAATCCACTTTGAGTGCAGGGAGGTCAGAATCCAACAGCATCTGCAGTCCTTCTTCAGCCTCTGAATCTGATTTTTGCTCAAGTCCCTCAATTTCAGTCAGAAAGTACCTGAAATCACAGAAAAACATACAATCTCATAGTAAAGTCCAGAAATATGATTTTTATTTAAAAACTAATAAAAATATATTAAAAACTAACTAAATCATACTGAAAACTATGTAAAAACAATGCCAAAAAGCATATAAATTATCCGCTCATCAAACACCAATTATTTATTTTGCTCAAAAATAATGTTTGTCATCACTAATTAATTTGGTTAATTTCTTAACTCAACAATCTCTCCCTTGATGACAAACATGATTTAAGCAATAATCAAAAAGGAAATTAATTTGAGTAAGGTATGGAAACTCCCTTTGATTTTTGTCATTTGCTTTTATGTTGCTCCCCCTTTCCTTTTCAAGATTAGCTCCCCTTGGATTTATGCTTTCCTCTTTGTTCCTGTTTTTCATTGTTCTTAAAGAGGGCACAATAAAGAGCTACATACATTTATCTTGGCTAAGGGATATCAAATAAGCAACATCACATAATCATAGTAGCTGCAGCAATGCCAAAAAATCCTAGGACATATTTCCTATTCCTATATTTATCTTCCTATATTTATCATATTCCCCCTTTTGTCATCAAGGGCGGATAATAGGCATGATCAGCAAAAACAAAGTCTTGTATCCTACAGAAAAGAGTTAGTTCACAGTGCAAAGTACTAACTAAACTACCAAAGGTGCAGCAGTATTTAGAGTTATTACAGTCATCCAAAATAAAATAGTTCAGAACCATTCCCTTCTGAATTGGCTTCTTCTTCAACATCAGTGGCAGGGTCTTCATCCTCTTGAAGGTTATTGATGAAGGACATGAACACAGCCACTCTATCCCTTGATTTCTTTAGGAAATTCTCATGCTTGCTAGCCAGCTTCCTTTGCTCTTTGCTCATAGCAATCAAGTGATTTGATTGAGAAACGAACTCCTGAACAACATCTTTGACCACATTCAGCAAGGCAGATTTCTTTCCAGTAGAGATGGATGTACCCTCAGTGGAAGGAGTAGGAGAATCCTCAGGGACAAAGTCATCATCTTCATCATCTAGGACAACGCTTTTAGATCTAGTGGGTCCTTTTTGCTGTTTCACTGAACCACTCCCTTTTAGGTATGAATGTCTGTTTTGATATTTCTCATTGGTCAAGTCAACACCAAAATACTCAAATATGCAAGTTAGAAACATGCCATAAGGAAGTGCTTTGTCCTTTTCACTCCTAACAGAGTCAAACATATATCTAACCATCAAGTATGCAAATAAAATTTCAGTTTTAGTGAGAAGGGCATATAAAACAAGAGTATCAGTGTAGAAACCCTTTGATATAAGCCGCTTTGAGGCAGAATAATGTGGTTGACCATTCGGTGCAACTGAGCATGCTCATATCCTAGGCCTTTGTGAGTGGGTGTAATACCATCAATTAAAGAAACATGTTCACAAATGTGAGCCAATGCATCATGATAAGAAATTCCAACTCCTTCATCCCACTTAACTGAAGTGTAAGCACAAGGCCCAACATCAGTATACTTCAATGCATCACTGATAGTTTCATTGTTTAAAACTATGTCTCGGCCCTTTACATATGAATGAGCAGTGCCTTCATGATAAGTCATGTTTGCATAAAATTCTTTGACCAATAAGGGATAAACAGGCTTTTTGATGTCAAAAAGATGATTCTAGTCTAGAAAAATTAAGTTATCAACAAATGGAAAACCTTTTCTTTTCAAAGATGGCAGATCAGCGAGAAAAGATGGACATAGGGTACGATACTTGATAACCCTATCATAAAAGTCATTATTCATGGCAAATTTGAATCTATAGGAGTTATAGTTCGAGTGAGGGGTCAAAAAGTGAGCTTTGTGATCAAAAGGTCCAATGTCTGGTTCTTTAACATTTTTGAGAGGGACTAGAGTGTTACCTCGTTGAGAGCGCACAGGAACTGACTTGGATTTGGGTTGAGTTGGTTCGGGAACAGGTTCCTCAGCCGCCGGACGTTTTCCATTGGAGGAGCTAGGCTTCGCAGAACCAGGTTTTGAGGAGCCTGGCTTGGATGGTGTGACCTTCGGTGGTGGTGTCGGCTTGGCAGGGGTAGGGTACCTTGGCATGGTCTTGGTTCGTGCCATGGGAGTAGTGCGAGGAGGAGAGGTAGGAGGAGAAGGAGATGGAGTAAATGTCCGGTCTTGGGAGCGAGTGGAAGACTTTGTGGGAAGCTTGTACACTTTTTTACGAGGAGGCCTTTTAGTAATGGTTTTCTTCCTCATTTGGTTGGTTTCAGTCTTTTGAGGGTAGATAAGCAGTAAAGTGAGTGGGAAGAAATCGAAGAGTTATGGAGGGAAGAGAGGGAGTGTTGGTAACCGTATCCAAAAGAAAGTTTCTCAAACCATGCAACTACATCATCTATTGAAAAGACATGACCTCATACAAGAAAGATTTTATTTGATTAAAAATAAAACAGGAAAACAATTTTAAATTTTGAAAGACAACAAAATTAAGCTGAAACCCTTTTTGGACCAAAAAAAATTAAATCCACTTGAAAACCTTTTTGGGCCACAAAACATTAAATGAAAACCCTTTATGAAAACTTGAACACACAAGCCATCAAAAATAACAAACAAAATTTTAATATTCATGTTGGGCCCATAGGTGGTTTGAACAAAGGAAACACATACGGCTACCCAGATCTGACTTGAGATTGGCCCAGATTAACTTTCACTTGAAACAAGCCCAGAACACGCTGATTTGAAGGAAACGTTCATCACCTGCCCAGAACTGTCTCATACCTGTTTATGAGACAAAAAATCTCCAGCAAATACATCAACATATTTCAAATAAAGAATCATAACTCAAAATTCCTAGGCAAGTCCTAAGCATGCAGAATCTATCCTCAGCTAATGGTTTTGTGAAAATATCTGCTAATTGCTCCTCTGATTTAACAAATTGAATACTAATATCCCCCTTTTGGACATGTTCTCTTATTGAGTGAAATTTCACTTCAATATGCTTAGTCATAGAGTGCAAAACTGGATTTTTAGAAATATTAATGGCACTCATATTATCACACATCAAGGGAATATTTTTAGCATGTAATTTATAATCTGCAAGTTGTATTTTTAACCATAAAAGTTGAGAACAACAAGAAGAAACAGCAATATACTCAGCCTCAGCAGTGGATAAGGCCACTGTTGGTTGCTTTTTACTTGACCAAACATTCAATGACTTTCCAAGGAAGCAACATAGGCCTGAAGTACTCCTTCTATCAACTCTATCACCAGCAAAATCTGCATCGCAATAACCAACTGCAGAAAAATCATCAATCTTAGGATACCAAAGACCGAAATTGGATGTGCCATGAACATATCTAATGATCCTCTTAACTGCAGAAAGATGTGACTCTTTTGATTTGGATTGGAACCTAGAACACAATCCAACACTTTGCACAATATCGGGTCTAGAGGAAGTTAAGTACATAAGAGAACCAATCATTCCTCTATACCTAGTCTCATCAACATCTTTCTCAGTTTCTCCCTTATCTAATTTTGAATTAGGATGCATGAGAGTACCCATGGGTTTGGCATTTTCCATACCAAATTTCTTAACTAATTCCTTGGCATACTTCTCTTGATGAATGAAAATACTATTTTCAGTTTGTTTAATTTGTAGCCCAAGGAAAAAATTAAGTTCACCCATCATACTCATGTCAAATTCACTTGTCATGAGCTTTCCAAATTCAGAACAAAGGGATTCATTATCTGATCCAAAAATAATGTCATCAACATATATTTGGACTAGAATAAAAGAATCATTAGAATTCTTGATAAATAGAGTTGTGTCAGTGGTGCCTTTTTGAAAACTATTTTTCAAAAGAAAAGAGCTAAGTCTCTCATACCAAGCTCTAGGAGCTTGTCTTAAACCATAGAGAGCTTTAGATAATTTGAAAACATGATTAGAATGCTCTTTATTTTCAAAACCAGGAGGCTACTCCACATACACTTCTCTATCTATCACACCATTCAAAAATACACATTTCACATATATTTGATATAATTTAAAACCACAAAATGCAGCATAAGCTAAGAGAAGTCTTATGGCTTCCACTCGGGCAACAGGGGCAAAGGATTCATCAAAGTCTATTCCTTCTTCTTGGTCATATCCTTGTGTCACTAGCCTTGCCTTGTTTCTTGCAATGCTATCATCTTCTTCCAACTTGTTTCGAAATATCCACTTGGTGCCGGTCATTTTCTTTCCACTTGGCCTTGGAACCAAAGTCCACACTTGGTTCTTTTCAAACTCAAGAAGCTCATCCTCCATAGCTTTAACCCAAGAAGGGTCACTAAGGGCTTCCTTGACATTTTGAGGCTCTATTTGTGAAAGAAGGGCAATGTTTGATCCTTCATTTGCCTTTCTAGTGGAAGACCATGTTTGCACTCCATGAGAAATATCCCCAATGACAAATTCCTCAGGATAATTCTTCAAGAATCTCCATTCACGAGGTCTGGTGGATTTGGAGGCAGATTCAGATACCAAGGGAATCTGGGTGCTGTTGACTTCAGGGTTTCCTTCATATTCGTGAGACAAACTGGAATTGTCTCTTAATTTTTCAGCAACAGCAGTTTTTGGTTCAGCTTGAACATAATTTCCATTTTCTTGATTTTGCACAGTTTCAACTTCCTTTTGAGCTTGATTTCCTGCATCACAATCTTCCAAAATGCTTTGCACCAAGTTAGTATCATAAAATGTAACATGTATGGACTCTTCAATAATCCTAGAATCTTGATGATACACCCTATAGGCTTTACTAGTTGTGGAATATCCTACAAATAAATACTCATACGCCTTTGGATCAAACTTACCCAAATTCTCTTTGTTATTCAAAACAAAACATTTGCATCCAAAGATGTGTTAGTAATCTAAGTTTGGTGGGTAGCCTTTCCAAAGTTCATAAGGGGTTTTCTTCAAAAATTTCCTTATGATTGTTCTATTCAAAATGTGGCAAGCCGTGTTAACCGCTTCAGCCCAAAGGAATTTTGGAACATTACTCTCACAAAGCATAGCTCTTGTCATTTCTTGTATGCTTCTATTTTTTCTTTCCACAACACCATTTTGTTGTGGTGTTCTTGGACAAGAGAAGTTGTGAGATATTCCAAATTCCTCACAAAAGGATTCAAATAAATTATTTTCAAATTCAGTTCCATGATCACTTCTTATAGAAGAGATTTTTAAATCCTTTTCATTTTGAATTTTCTTGCAAAAAGGTTCAAAGGCCGAAAAGGATTCATTTTTGTGTGCAAGAAACAAAACCCAACCAAACCTAGTATAGTCATCCACAATTACTAAACCATAATATTTACCACCTAGGCTTTGAGTTCTTGTTGGACCAAATAAATCAATATGTAGCAACTCAAGTGGTCTTTTAGTAGAGATGTCTTCCTTTGGTTTAAAAGAACTTTTTGTTTGTTTTCTCATTTGGCAAGCATCACAGTGATGTCTTTGTCAAACTTTATCAAAGGAAGACCTCTTACTAATTCTTTCTTTACAAGTTTGTCTATTTGAAACATACTTGCATGGCCCAATCTCTTGTGCCATAACCACTTTTCAGATTCTTTAGAGTGAAGACAAGCTACATTTTGATCTTTTAGTTCATCAAGAGTAAGTCCATACATATTATTAAAACGCTTGGCAACAAACATCACTTCATTTGTCTTTTCATTAACAACACATCATTCAAGCCTTTTGAAAATAACTAAATATCCTAAATCACACAGCTGACTTATGCTCAAAAGATTGTGCTTCAAACCACATACCAAAAGTACATCATCAATGAAGGTAGATTGCTCATTACTTACTTTTCCAATAGCAATGATTTTACCTTTACCATCATCTCCAAAAGTCACAAAACCTCCATCATACTTATTTAGTTTGATGAAGTAAGTTGACCTTTCAGTCATGTGCCTTGAACATCCACTATCCATGTACCACATATCCTTTTTGTTCTTGGATGCTAGGCAAATCTGCATGAAGAGTTTCAAGTAGCCTTAGGTATCCAAATTAATTTGGATCCTTTGAAGTTAATCCATCTTGGTTGCCCAAGTGCATTGAAATCACCAACAACATTGTAAACTTTGTTTCCTACAACTCTCTTTTCAATGAAACATTGTGCATATGAGTGACCAAATTTCTTGCAATTGACACAATGATTTTCTGATGTGTGTCGCTGAAATTGAGGTAAGTTATATTGCTTGAAATGATTAAAGTGTTGAAATTTTCTGGTTTTTGGAGGAGATGTATTTCTTTTGACAAACTGATTTTTATTAAAGTTATTCCTCTTTACGAAAGCATTTTCACCAGAATTTATTTGAACATTTTTACCTTTCGAATATGAGCTTTTGTTGTAAAATGGTGGTTTCTTGAAAACAGCCTCATTTTTCGAAATGTAACCCAAACCTGGCCGGTTTGAACTCGGATCAGTTCTTGGTGAAGGCTCAGTTTCACTTGTGTATACTTCATCAAATTTTTCTTCAGAAGTTGAAATATATCCAATACCCGATCTGTTTGGTATGGATTTGGTATTTGATGAAGAAGCCACAAATTTTATAGAGGAAGTGTTGGAAACTGCATCTTCCTTGGCTATGTAGCCTAAACCAGATTTTTCAAACAATGGTTTTTGACTTGCAAGTAATTTGTCCAAGTTACTAGAACCTTGAGCAAATTTTGCTAAGTCACCATTCAGCCTTTTAATCATATCATTTAATCTTTCATTTTCAGCAATTAACTCATGAGAAGGATTCACAATGTGCTTTCCTTTTAATTTTTCAATTTCAGATTTTAGAAATCTGTTTTATTCAACGATGTCCAAAGCACATTCAGTTTCCTTCACTTTTTCTTTTAAAAAAATTATTTTTAGCTCTTAACACATCTCTTTCAGATCTGCATTCATTGTACTTGTCAAGCAGTTTTGAGGTGTTTAAAGTGAGATCATCAATAATAGCATGTAAGTCCTCAATGGTCAAATCATAATAATTTACCTCATCATGATTGTTGTTTCCAGCCATGAAACAGTCTTTGTCATCTCCTTCAGATTTTTCTTCTTCATTTGAGTCGTTCTCAAGATCCTCCCAAGCTGCCATGAGTACTCTCTTCCTTTCTTTCTTTCCTTTGTCTTCCTTTTTGAGCTTTGGACAGTTTAGCTTAAAGTGTCCAGCCTCCTTGCAGTGGTGGCACGTCACTTTGCTCAAGTCGATCTTGTGCTCTTTTGAACTTGAACCCTTGTATTTACCCTTGTTCTTCATCATCCTTTTAAATCTTCTAGCAAAAAACAAAAGCTCGTCATCTGAAATACCATCACTAGACTCACTCTCTTTCGGTTCTATTTGTGACTTGAGGGCTATTCCCTTTTTCTTTGAGTCTGTCTTTGTGTGTGTGGCTTCATAGGCAAGGAGTTTTCCTCTCAGCTCATCATAGGTTATGGGACTTATGTTGTTACTCTCGGTTAGGACAGTGACAGTGTTTTCCCATTCTTTTGTGAGGCTTCTAAGGAGTTTTCTCACCAAGGTTTGTTCTGCATAGTTTGTACCCATAGTATCAAGGTTGTTGATTATGATTGAGAATCTCTCAAATGCTTCATCAATGCTTTCTCCATCCTTCATGCTAAACATCTCATACTCTTTTCGCAGCATATCTATCCTCGTTTCTTTGACTTGTTTAGTACCTTCGTGTGTAACCTGGAGTTTTTCTCAGATTTCTTTGGCTGTCTTGCATCTAGACACCTTCCGATACTCTTCAAAGCTGATAGCACAATGAAGGAGGTTGATTGCTTTAGCATTCAGCTATATCTTCTTCTTATCATCTTCATTCCATTCAGCTTCTTCTTTTGGAGTCACCACTCCATCAACACTTGTTTTTGTTGGGATCTTGGGACCGCTCACAACAATCTTCCATAAGTTGTAGTCAATGGATTGGATGAAAATCTGATAAACTCATATTTTTTGATATATATTGTGCTCAATTTGAGTGATTTATTCACTCATTCACCTACTTATTCATGTTAATTGCATGGTTTTACTTTCCCTTCCTTATTATGTGATGAATGTAAAAAAACATGTTTCCTATACTTTAAAAGTAATTATTTTAATTATCCTTTATTTCCATTCGATGCCGTGATTCGTGTGCTGAGTAGTTTCAGATCTTCTAAGGCAGGAATGACTTAAAGGATGGAAAGGAAACATACAAAAATGGAAGGAAAGCACAAAACAGATTTTTTGAAAAAACTGGAAGCGACGCGACCGCGTGATTGACGCGATCGCGCGCCTTGAGCGAAACGCATATGACGCGGACGCATTACTGAAGTGACCACATGACAAGGAAAACTCCAGATGACGCGACCGCGTGACCCACGCGGACGCGTGACAGAGGCCACGCACCAGAAATTATAGAAAATGCTCCCGGCAATTTCTGAAGCCCTTTTTGGCCCAAATCCAAGTCCAGAAGGCACACATCAGAGGTTATGAAGCGGGAGAATGCATCCATTCAGAGGAGAGTCTCCAATTAGTTACTTTTGATGAATTAGATGTAGTTTTGAGGGAGAGGTTCTCTCCTCTCTCTTTTAGGATTTAGAATTAGGATTTCTTTTGCTTTCAGGATTATCTCTTTTTATCAGGTTCAATATTCCCTTTTAATTACTTATTTTCTCAATTTAATTTATGGATTCTTCTATGTTACAGATTACTCTTTGAATTAATGTTATTTGAGGTATTTCAGTTTATGATTGCTTTCTTTTATTTATATTACTGTTACTTCCAATCTGAAGATATTTTTATTCAAGTAGATTTACTTTTTTCCCTTTTGGTCTTGGTTAAGAAATCAGTAACTCAGGAGTTATCAAACTCAACATGATTGATAATTGTTATCTTTGCTAATTGAATTGAACTTCAATAATCCCAATCTTTCCTTAGGGATTAACTAGGATTTGAAGATCAAACCAATTAGTCACTTGACCTTTCTTTGCTTTAAGTAAAGGCTAACTAAGTGGAATTAAGATTCAATCTTCATCATCATTGATAAGGATAACTAGGATAGGACTTCCAATTTCTCATACCTCGCCAAAAGTTTATTTTACAGTTATTTATTTATTTTACCTGCCATTTAAATTACTTGTTCCTCATCTTCAAACCCCCAATTTACAATCTTCATAACCAATAATAAGAACATACTTCCCTGCAGTTCCTTGAGAAGACGACCCGAGGTTTAAATACTTCGGTTATCAATTTTTAAGGGGTTTGTTACTTGTGACAACCAAAACGTTTGTACGAAGGAATTTCTGTTGGTTTAGAAACTATATCTACAACACAACTATTTTTATAAAATTATTTACTAGCAAAAATCCTAACGTCAAAATGGCGCCGTTGCCGAGGAACTGCAATCGTGTGCCTTTTTACTGGTTATTGTAAATATTTTTCTTTTACTTGTTTATTTGTCTTTATTTTCTCCTTTTATTTCCATTAGCTACTATGAATCCTCACCCCTCTCGCTTTGAGTTTGGTTCTAATATTGTTGAAAGGAGTGAAAGTTATAACAGGAACATATATCAAGGTCAGAGCAATCAAAGATGGATGGAGCCAAGAGGATCTGATCAACCCTTTAGGCAAAAGCACCCTCCAAGATATCATTGACAAAGACCATTCTACAATGCATACCAAGCCAATAGACATGGTGGACAACCTTGTAGTTACCAACAAGCCCCACCCTTTGCTTATAGGCCATCCTCTCAACATAACTTCGAACCACCACACTCACAAGCTCCTTTTTACCATTCACCACCATATGATCCTCATTTACCCCAATTCCAATCCAATTACTCCCAGACACCACCACTTCCCCATGTACCACATCCAAACCCATCACCCCGAGAATTAGAGGTTTGCCTTAAGGAAACAGTAGATCAACTTCAAACAACCCTTCATCAGCTGGAGCAAGCAGTAAGTCAATTATCTTCTAGACGTTTGAACATTCAAGGACCTCACACAGCCCCATGTGGACAATCTAATGAAGAGCGTAGTATGAAGGAGATACTAGAAACTCCAGTGGACAGAACAGGGCATGACTTCGTACTGGAACAAGTAGAGGAAGCTGTCATTGTAAAAGAAGAAGAGTTGGTTGAAGACTTAGGAGAAGCTGAACCTCCATGGGAATCCAGAATTGTGGAAAATTCTGTCAAGGATGTTACAATTGATGCTAAGGAGGATAGTGCACAACTCCCAAAGCAAGTCTTTTATGAAGAACTAGACGGAATAATCCAAGAAGCAAGTTTCCTTGATGATGATAATCTCAAGTCAAGTTCTCCCAGTAATGAACTTGCATCAGCAAGTGAATTCTCTGAGATCGAAGAATCTTCCCCAAGTGAATACGAAGATGATGCGGAGGTAGATTTCTCTCAACCTCCCGTTTATGACTTAAGTGACGAGGAAGACATAGAAAGCTTTGATCAGGACATGGATGCATTTGAAGAAGTCTACAAGGAAGTGAAGAAATTCACCGAAAAGCATAAGGGAGTAGAACTTACAGAACCACTGGAAACACCTATCCCAAGGCCATTACCACCCAATACAAGCTTCAAGTGGGTACAATCCTTAACCTTTAGCTTTATTTTTCCACTTGAATCTGGGTTGCTTGAAACAGATGACCAGCTTAGAGCTCTCTGCGGCTTTAAGAGTAAGAGGGAAATGGCTCATACTCAGAGCTGGTGCACAAGGTTCAATAAGGTTCCACGCTTCAACTCGAAGTGCACGGATTGGCATCATGATCAATCAAATGGATCTCGGAAAATGTTTGGTCACCATGGTGAGAATCTACTTTCTAAACCGCACGGAGGGAAAAATATAGATCAAGATGGAGGCAGATTTCAAAGCAAAGT
This sequence comes from Arachis ipaensis, assembly GCF_059453495.1. Taxonomy (NCBI): domain Eukaryota; kingdom Viridiplantae; phylum Streptophyta; class Magnoliopsida; order Fabales; family Fabaceae; genus Arachis; species Arachis ipaensis. The sequence continues at coordinate 15,913,741 of NC_142439.1, read as the reverse complement.
TTGGGATCCTGGAGTCTGTTCTGACATTCAGCACACTGGAAGCCTGAGAATCTGTTTGAAGCTGCTCAGAAGCTTTACGTGCCTTGTTTGGGATCCCGGAGGCCACTGGAATTACAAACATTGGTGGAGATTCCTGGATGAGTTCAAGCACAAGCCACCATAACAAAGGACTCCCCAATTGTCCAACTTAAGGACTTTAACTAAAAGTGCTAGGTGGGAGACAACCCACCATGGTATGGTCGTTTCTTTTTCAGTTTTATTTTGTTTTATTTATTTTTGTTTTCCTTTTCAATTGAACCTGAATATTATTCATTCACATTGCATACTGCATAATTGCATACCTGCATGAAAAAAAAAGAGAGTAGGCGTGCGACGCGACCGCATCACTCATGCGATCGCGTCAGTTGCGAAAAACACTTCGCACGCGTCCGCATCATTCACGCGGCCGCGTGATCTGGAGATCGGCGTAAGGATCCAACGCCCAGAAAGTTGGGCTAGAATGGTGCGGCTGTTGCACGTTTCGCACAAAATGACCCACGCGATCGCGTCACTTGCACAGCACCTATCCCACGCGAAAGCGTGAGTGACGCGATCGCGTCGCGTGGATTGCACACCCCAAAGGAGATAGAGAGTTGCGCTGAAACGACGCTGGAATTATGCGTTTAGCACAATTTCTAGCGACGCAGTCGCCTGCCTCACGCGACCGCGTCACTCATCCTTTTACCCATTCCATGCGATCGCATCACTCACGCGATCGCGTCAACCCCCATTCCACCCCAGCCATGCGACCGCGTGCCCTACGCGATCGCGTGGATTCAAATTCGATAACCCCCCAGCAACGCGAAACCCTACCCATTCATCCCCCTCAACCCCCTTCTCCTTCCTCTCTTCTCTGCAACCGCCACCACCCACTTCCAGCCACCACCACCGACCACCGCCCCACCGTCGACCACCCAGACCCCACCGCCGCCGCGCCACCCCCTTCTCCCTTCCCTCTCTTTCTTCTCTTTCTCTCTCTCTTCTTCCCTTAACCACCGCTGCCACCACCGCGGACAACCACCGCCCACCACGCCGTGACCGTCGCAAACCCCCTCTCTTCCAACCCCCTCTTCACCATTACTCCCTACCCTACCCCCATTTCCCCACCCGAACCCCCTGCCTCCGAACAGACAACACCGCCACGCCAACTGCCGCCGCGCCACCATCAACCACCGCGTCAGTCGCCACTACCACCATTCCCCAGCCATCTCTCTGCCCCACTTTCATTCATCCGCCTACCAGGTTCCGCCGAACGCCACCCTTCTTTCAATTCCCAGTTAATTACATATTTTTCTATTTATGTTCATAATTAGGCTAGTTAGATATGCATGTTGTAGTGGATTCTAGGTGGTTAGGTAGTCTAGGATGTGGTTAGTGGATTTAGGCCTGATTAATTGCGCTGTTCATGCTACTTGCTTTATAATTTTCACAATTCTGCTGTTGTTGTGATGTTAGTATTGTTCATATGCTGTTCTTACTGTTCATGCTGCTATTGCGAATGTTCTTTCTTGTTCATACCTAATTGCAGTTTGTTTTATTTCATATGAACTGTCCTGCTTACTGTTTATTTTCTGGGAACATCCAATTTTAGCCGGAATGCTGCCCAATTTTCTGTAAATTATTTTGTTTCCATTCATGTCTTGGTTTTGGCACTTTAAACTCTGGTTTACTCTGCTTTTACCAAACCAATTCATGAATACCAGGGCAAACTTTCTTATTCTTTTTTATTTCCTGGTTCATAATCTGCATTTTTGATGTTTAGCTTCCAATTTTTGATTCATCATCAACCTGATTCCCTTGTTTGGATATGAGTTAACTGTAGCTTCTAATTGAGAATACTTGTTACTTAGAAAATGATCATCATGCCACTTACTCTAACCCATTTTTTACTAATTCACTAATTTTAACTTCCTAAACTCTTTTTTCATTCCTAACCAACCTAACCTTTCAAAACATCTCTTCTGGTTTTTCACTATTCTCTTTAACCTTCGAACCACGGCATGATGATAATTTTTCCTAATTAACATGATTTCTAATACATTTTGGATTGTTAATTTTTCTTCTCGGACTTTTAACTCCTATTCAATCCTTAATGCACATTTACTTAACTCGTTTTCATTACTCCATTGCTCCTTTGCCACTATATGCTTATTTTGTGATTTGCATACTTGTTTTCCTGTTTTTATTATATCCTAGTTTTCTGTTTTTCAGGATGTCTGACACCCAAAAAAAAGGAAAGGGAAAGGCAACAACTGACAAACGGAAAAGAGGAGAATCCTCCATGTCCATCCTGGACATCATGCATGATGACTCCTGGCGGGAGAAATACTTTACCCCGCAGGAGAAGGCTGACCAGCTACTCCCTGCTACTGATCCCATTAAGTTTGCAAACCGATACTGCGAGCTGAAGTATCCAGTGTTTGCAACCTCCAGGAACCTGTACCTGGAGAGGACTCTGAAGATCCCAGAAGAACTCTAGCAATACACCTCTGATCAGATCAAACAAAGAGGCTGGTTCTTCTTGGAGAGAAACCTGACTGAGGTCAATGCATCTTGGGTAAGGGAATTTTACTGCAATTACTTCAAAACTTCCCTAGATGCAGTACACCTAAGAGGAAAGCAGATACTGGTCACTGAAGAGGCCATAGAGGATGTTCTGAAGCTCCTGCCTAAATCCAATCAGCCGGATGGTTATCAAAAGGCTGAGGAGGACATGCGCTTCATGAAGTTTGACTGGGATGTCGTCAAGGCAAGGATAGCCCTTGACCCGACTGTTCCATGGGTCATGGGTCAGAACACCACCATGCCTAAGGGTATCAAGCGGGCATACTTGAACGATGAGACTCGGCTATGGCATCAGATCCTAAGCAACATTATTATGCCGAGTACTCACGAGACGGAGCTACCTGCCGCTATGATCACTCTCCTATGGTGTGTGATGGAGGGTAAGGACCTGTACCTGCCACGCTTCATTCGGTACTACATGGCCAGGGTCCACGTCCGAGGTACTCTCCCCTTTCCATATCTGATTACACAGCTTGGCCGTCAAGCTGACGTGCCTTGGGAGGATGCTGATGAGAAGCCACCTGCTGCAGAATGTAAGAAAATTATCCCTCACAGTAGGAACTTTCTGGCTTTGGGCTACAAACCTCCATTCCTCACTCCTACTGATGAGACAGCCACACCATTTGCCGGCCCCTCTTCCTCTACAGCTACCCCTGCCACCACCACTGCACCTCCACCTGCCTCAGAGCCAGTTTATCACTTAGTGCACCGCCTGTTTCAGCAGCTAGACCAAATGGAGTGCCGCAACCGGTGCCGATATGAGAGATCTGAGCGTCGCAGTAAGCGACGCTATGAGCACCTGAAGTTGATGATCCGTTCTAGCGGCGACATCCCCTCCGAGCCTGACACACCATCAGAGCCATCTGAGGAGGAGGCGGATGACCACGAGGCGGAGACCCATCCACAGAGAGAGGCTGCACAGGCAGGCTCAAAGCAGGCTGTGCCCTAGCAGGAGGCCCCACATCAAATTCAGGCTGCAGACCCAGAGATTCCTATTCAGTCAGCACCTGCTCTGCAGCAGGCAGATCCTCAGACCACCACCACAGAGACTCCAGCTACCCATCCTTCCAGTGATGACACCCCTTCACACCCTGCTTGAGTGAGCATTAGGGACGATGCTTCATATTAAGTGTGGGGAGGTCGCCATCTCTGGCGTATATTTTTTGGTGAACCACTACAGACTCTTTTTACTTTATTATTTTTCTGTATTTTTCTCTTTATTTTTATTTTTATTTTCTCAGTATTTATACATTGCTATTTTCATATATTTTTACTATATTTCTGCATGTTGCACTTTAGTTCATATTTTAGCCATTTAGTTTAGTTGCAATTCTAACTTATTAGTTATAGAAAATGTGGATTAATTAGTATAGTTTACCCTTTTAGCATAAGATAACTTAGTTTAAATTAAAAATATAAAAAGGAAGTAAACTAGAGACTTTAACAGAATAAAAACAACCCACACCTTGTATATATAGCATTACATATTAGTTAGTTAACAACATTTCATCAAGGAGAAACACTAGAACTTTAAAGCCACCTTAAGATTTACATTGAGAATAATGGGAACTCTTAATTTTACTTGCTTGACATATATAACTGATATATGATTATTGAGTTAGAGAACACACAGCATGTGAGTTTTGAGCTTAATTGCATAGTTACATTTAAACCATAATATTTTATTCCTGTGTTTTCCGCCCTTCTTATTTATTCCGGTGTTCTTTACTTTGTTTTAATCTATATGTCTGATTATAGAATATAGATACATACCAAGAAAGTGATTGAGGCCATTGTTTGATTCTAGCTCACTATTTCCAAATTAGCCTACCTTTTACATCACCCTTGTTAGCCCCCTTGAGCCTTTAAATCCCCTCTTATTCGATAACCACAATACTAGCCTTAAGCAGAAAAACAAAATAAAAATCCCAAGTTGAATCCTTGGTTAGCTTAAGATAGAAAGTGTGTATTGTTTAAGTGCAGGAAACCTATTGGGAACATGGATGATAAAAACAAAGGGTAGAAAATTAGCAAGAATAAAATATTTCAAAATAAAAATTTTGGGAAGCATGCTCATGTGAAATCAAATTAATTGAATTACCATGTGCATTAATAAAAAAATAAAATAAAATAAAATAAAATAAAATAAAATAAAAATATTTATTTTTCAGTATTTGAATAAAGGGGATACAGAAGAATTCCCCAAATGCAAAATAAAGCAATGCACATGGGACAAAATTAAAACTAATGCATGAGCATGCAACATCAAAAGTGGAAAAATTTGGGAAAATAGGTAAAGAAGCTTTGCTTTACAAAATATGTATGTTAGGTGAGATCTTAGACTAATCAAGGATTCACTTAATTAGCTCACTTAGCCTTATACATATACCCTTACCTTTACCTTGGCCCCATTACAACCTTAATTAAAGACCTCATGATTTTTGTATGCCTATATTCTATAATTGTTGATTAGTTAGATGAAGAAAAAAGTTATGGAAAGTAAGGATAAAAAGAAGAATAGAGTGATTAACCCAATAAACACTGAGTGACTAGAGAGTAAACACAAAATCCAGTGAGGGTTCAATAACTCATCAACATATATCTCTGCTTAAATTGCTAATTGTCTTGCAAGTTTGTAAAATATTTTTCTTTCCCATCTCAATTGTAAAAGTGCTTTATCATTATCTAAGGTTTGGCTATGCATATATGATTCCTTGAGAATGTGAATTAATTTAACTACATGTAAGTTTTATATACAAGTGAATAAAAATTAGAATTGCATGATTCATTTAGGTAGTTGCATTTAGAATAGATTGCATTGCATGAGATTCCACCACTTCAACCTTACCTTACTCTTTGTCTTGGATTTAGCATGAGGGCATGCTATTGTTTAAGTGTGGGGAGGTTGATAAACCCATATTTTATGATATATATTGTGCTCAATTTGAGTGATTTATTCAATCATTCACCTACTTATTCATGTTAATTGCATGGTTTTACTTTCCCTTCCTTATTATGTGATGAATGTAAAAAAACATGTTTCCTATGCTTTAAAAGTAATTATTTTAATTACCCTTTATTTCCATTCGATGCCGTGATTTGTGTGCTGAGTAGTTTCAGATCTTCTAAGGCAGGAATGACTTAAAGGATGGAAAAGAAACATACAAAAATGGAAGGAAAGCACAAAACGGAGTTTTTGAAGAAACTGGAAGCGACGCGATCGCATGAGCGACGCGGCCGCATGCCAGCGTGAAATAAGTAGTGACGCGACCGCGTGATTGACACGATCGCGCGCCTTGAGTGAAATGCATATGACGCGGACGCATGATTGAAGCGACCGCGTGACAAGAAAAACTCCAGATGACGCAACCGCGTGACCCACGCGGACGCGTGACAGAGGCCACGCACCAGAAATTATAGAAAATGCTCCCAGCAATTTCTGAAGCCCTTTTTGGCCCAAATCCAAGTCCAGATGGCACATATAAGAGGTTATGAAGTGGGAGAATGCATCCATTCAGAGGAGAGTCTCCAATTAGTTACTTTAGATGAATTTGATGTAGTTTTGAGGGAGAGGTTCTCTCTTCTCTCTTTTAGGATTTAGAATTAGGATTTCTTTTGCTTTCAGGATTATCTCTTTTTATTAGGTTCAATATTCCCTTTTTAGTTACTTATTTTCTCAATTTAATTTATGAATTCTTCTATGTTACAGATTACTCTTTGAATTAATGTTATTTGAGATATTTTGGTTTATGATTGCTTTCTTTTATTTATATTACTGTTGCTTCCAATCTGAAGACATTTTTATTCAAGTAGATTTACTTTTTTCTCTTTTGGTCTTGGTTAAGAAATCAGTAACTCAGGAGTTATCAAACTCAACATGATTGATAATTGTTATCTTTGCTAATTGAATTGAACTTCAATAATCCCAATCTTTCCTTAGGGATTAACTAGGATTTGAAGATCAAACCAATTAGTCACTTGACCTTTCTTTGCTTTAAGTAAAGGCTAACTAAGTGGAATTAAGATTCAATCTTCATCATCATTGATAAGGATAACTAGGATAGGACTTCCAATTTCTCATACGTCGCCAAAAGTTTATTTTACAGTTATTTATTTATTTTACCTGCCATTTAAATTACTTGTTCCTCATCTTCAAACCCCCAATTTACAATCTTCATAACCAATAATAAGAACATACTTCCCTGCAGTTCCTTGAGAAGACGACCCGAGATTTAAATACTTCGGTTATCAATTTTTAAAGGGTTTGTTACTTGTGACAACCAAAACGTTTGTACGAAGGGATTTCTGTTGGTTTAGAAACTATATCTACAACGCGACTATTTTTATAAAATTCTTTACTAGCAAAAATCCTAACGTTAAAATCCTTATCCTTTCTTTCCAGTAGGAGTAGTTCTTCTCGTTGAAGAAAGGTGGCCGGTTGTTTGACTGGCCTTCAGTGAGGGTGTAGGCAACTGTGGTTGTGCCCAAGTTGTTCGCCATTGGATCTTTGCTCCAAGCGGTTAAGCTTGATTCTTGAGACCTTAGCTCCTGATACCAATTGAAGGTTGTGGTAGGCTTAGAGAAAGGGGTTGAATATATGCCTTCCTTTTCATTGCTGTTATGACCTTTTAAATAAAATTACAATTCTGATTCTGTTTAAACTAAGCAACGGAAATTTATGAGACAATTTATTTTTGTCTCATGAATATCAGAAAACAGAACACAGCAGAGAAAAGAAAAGCTAACACCAGCATGTATCCTGGTTTGGTTGCCTTGTGCTATGCAACCTACGTCCAGTCTCCTCCACAACAGTGGAAGAATTTTCACTATAATTAACAGTATTACATACACCAATTTCACAGGATTGACCCAATCCTTTTACACTCAAGTTCTAACCTAACTTGACATTGGTTATGCTAATACCTAACTATTCACTCTTAGTGCTAACCCAACTAAGAAAGGGATACCTTACAGGTACAAGATACAAGACACTTAACCAACCTAAAGAAATCGGAAAATAACTTTAGACTTTTCTCTCAAGTGTTTCTCTCAGCCTTTTTCCACTCATGGCTTTTTCTTAAGCTTTCTCACACTGCCTTTTCTCAGAAGAAATTACAGAAAGATAAACTTAGAAAAGTGCATTACAATCAGTAAAACATGAAGGAGATTGATTTCATCAACAGCCTCTGTGCTATGCAAAAAACCAGATTGGCAAGTCTCTGATTCAGTTCTTTATACTGGCAGAATGCACCTTTGATTAGGTTACACTGTCCAGTTAGTTGAACTTCTTCAAAGAGCTCTCTCAGAACAAAACCTCTATTCACTGGTTTTCTCTCCTTACTTCTGAATGAGAAGAAAGTCTTCTTTTATCTCCTTGTATGTTGCTTGGTTCTTCTTCCAAGGTCAACACCTTGAGCCTTGAGCCTTGAGCTTCACCAACCCACAGATACATTTTTTCTCCTTAATCCCCAGAGTAGAAACTCTCCTTCTGACTTCCTCATCTTGACCGAAAGCCATATAGCAGCAACCATAGAAATCTTCCCATGGTCAACTTGATCTTAGCCCTTGAAAACCAACTTGGTCCCCAAGTCATGTTTAAGACCGTGGATACATAGCAGGGAAGAACAGAAACCATCTTTCCTTTGTATCCTATTTCGGATAGAGCAGAGAGTTGGGAAGAAGAGAAGAAGATCTGATGCATGCAAGAGGAAATGGGTTACCTTTAACCTAAGCTTGATTTGGTTTGCATTTTCTGATTAGACTTCTGTGTTTCAAGCTTAATCCTTCTCTCTCTTGCTTCTTTGGTGACTAGCTTAGGGAAGAAGCTCTTTTTCTCTTTCTTACTTTTCTGATTTTCTGATTTGACTGAGACAGAGAAGAAAAGGAACGTTGATTTAGTGAAAGTAAGTGAGAGAGAATTGAAATTCAATTCGGGCTTGGATCGGTTTCTTCTCAAGTTCAGCCCGTTTTGATTTCTTTGGCTTTTTGCTTTTCCTTGGGCTCTCAATTTTGCTTTCAGCCCACCATCCTTGCTAATTGCTTTTCATTCTATTTGGGCTATTTAATTCTGGCCTGCAATAATAAACAATTAGTAATAGGTATTTATAATTAATCAACACCAATTATTTATTTTACCCAAAAATAATATTTGTCATCACTAATTAATTTGGTTAATTTCTTAACTCAACAAGAGTCACGATTGTCATGTCGTTATGGAATCATTGCTTCCTCTTGCGTTCAGAGAACTTCCTACCAACATCTGAAAATCCTTCACAGAAATAAGTGAGTTCTTTAAGAAGTTATGTGCTACGAAACTTAGCATTAATGATCTCACAGTCATGGACAAGAACATTCCCATCATACTTTATAAGTTAGAGAGGATATTCCCTCCAAGATTTTTTGATGTTATGAAATGCTTAGCAATCCACTTGTTATACGAAACAAGAGTGTGTGGACCGGTCCAATTTAGGTGAATGTACCCTTTTGAGAGGATGATTGGATCATTCAAGTGCACCCTAAAGAACAGAGCTCAGATCGAGGGTAGCATCTGCAAAGCATTCCTAGCCAAAGAAACATCTGTATTTTTCTCCTTTTATTTTGAGCCTCGTTTTGAGTCACTTAGAACAAGAGTTGAAAAGAATGATGAGAGGGGAGAATCTTCGTCAACTGAATCAACGTATCCAATATTTGTTCCGGAAGGAACTGCGATAGGTGCGGATAGTGAATATTGGTTAGAGAAAAAAGAAATTTATGCTGCACATCTCCATACGTTGCTTAACTGTGACAAGGTTTTACTCTACCTGAGGTGAGTTTTTTAAATCTTCGTAAATATTGCAATTAGTAATATAATAACTTTTTCATTTAATTAAAATTTCAGTACACTAAAATTTCCTTATTTATTCTATTGTATCATAGGTTATTCCAAGAAACAAATCTTGATACATCACTCAATAATTTTTTACATTGGTTCAGAGAATACGTCAGAGTGCATCTAATTGACATAACAGAATAGGAACTAGTTGCACTTAGTTAGGACCCAATGAATAAGGGCACAAGCTATCCGATATACAATGTTAATGGATATCGGTTTCATTCTTTATAATGGTCTGCGGGAACGAAAACATATGGTTAAGACTAAGCTAAGAGGTCGCATTGAGTCTGATGGGATAGAGGGTCAGGAACCTTATTAAATTGATGACCCAACTCTTTTGAAAATGGTAGTTGATACCGGTAATCCGATATCCTTAGGTCGGCTATTATGGATGATGACATCATTGACCTTATGATAGATGATGAGACACTGCCACTAGAGGACGACGATGTTTAAGAAGAAAAGGTGGTCGATAGAGATGAAGAGGAAGAAAATGGGTTCGATGATTAGGAAATTATCTTGGAAGAGGAGGATGATGAAAAAGAGGAAGAAGAAGATGATGAATCTAAATAAGGTTAACTTAAATATAGTTTAACTAGCTTGTTGTATTACTAAACTTTATTTAGTAAGATCATATAATTACAACGCACGCTAACCTTAGTTCTATCTTATGTATTTCTTTATCAAACTTTGATTAGATTAGATTATAACATAATTACATTATTTCAGTTAGAGATGACGAAAAGTTGACGTGTTACGAGTAGGCCTTGTTTTGATTACGACGACGATGATTATTATCAGGCTCCATAGTCTTTAGGGCTTTATTTAGGTCTTTGTTTTGATTTTTTTAGCAGCATTTTATTCCTTTACTTTTTATTTTGTATATCTGATATTTTATATTATATATAAATCATTATTTTCAGATAAATTAATAATTTATTCTTTACTAAATAGAAGTTGATTATCAATTATTAAATAACGGGGTCCATTATAGGTACGAGAAAAATGTTAAAAAGAATTAAAGCTACCATCGAAATTACTATTGGAATTATCCGACGGTAATGATCTACCAATTTAAAAAAAAAATAAAAAAGTACCTTGGGATTTACTGTCGGATTTTTTTACGATAACATGGCACAAAGTACGCAGCGTGTGGCGCCAAATTTATCGTCCGATAATGTTTTACTGTAACTGACATCTGATTTTCATGCCTAAAAATCATAATCAGGCACTAATTCCAACACTAAGTATCGGCGGAAAAATAAATACGACGGTAATTAGTTTCCGGCAAGATTTATACTGTCAGATTTATTCCGTCGCTAAATCTGACAGTTTTATTTCATACACCTGCCAGTAAATCGGACAGTATTTAGCGTTTTTCTTGTAGTGAAAGACGAGGACTCTTCTGCCTCGGTTGGGTCAAGCGGCGACAATGACGTTCTCCTCGGTTGGGCCAGGTGCGACGACAATGTTTTCCACGAGATGGGACTCAAGCGCGCGACGACACAATGCTGCGGTGAGCCGGTGACCTCAAGAGTGAGAGGGAAAAGCAGTAAGGGGAGAAGAGCTTGGCAGTGTGGGGGTAGGAGGTGGTGACTGATGAGAGGAGAGGATTTGAATTTGTTGAGAAGAGAACAAGTGAGAAATGACGCCACTTAGAAATTTAGGGTTCATGTGAAATTCATATATATATATATATATATAGCATGGGTATTTCAACCATTTTACATATACAGGTCCCACAAGACAGATACCTCTATTCCCGCTATTCCTATTTATTATACGGGCCCCCATCTCCCGTCCTGCAGGTATAAAATTATCTCCAACGGATAAATTACTGCGAATATCTGCCTAGCTAGAGAATTTTGCCATACCTACTCTAAATCCTACAATTACAAATAATGCATGTAACCATTCTAGATTTCAATTTTCAGATACATGGCTTTTTTTAATTAAATAAAACAAATTCATTATTTACCAATTTAAATGTCGGTACCAAAATATACTATTTTATGTATTTAGTTGTATTTTCACCGTTAAAAAAATTGAAAATAGAAGAGTGCATTTTTACATTAAGAGTCTCTAAAATAAGACAAAATTTTCACTCGTTTTCACACTCAATTTCAAGAAATATAAAGAAAGAAAACTTTCTCGATATTCGGAGTACCAAGCTAGCGAAAAGAGAGAGAGAGAAAAATCTTTCTTCTATCAACATAACCCACTCATAATAAGTTAATAACTTCCTTCAAATTCTCATTCTCCTAATAACTCTATTCATATTATCATTTTCTCTTAATAGCTCTCTTAATAAATACAAAAAAATATTAAAGTATTAATTTTTTAATGAAAAATTAAAAATTGATTAATGTTAGTTTAAATATAAAATAAATAAATTTCAATTATTATTGTAAAAGAATAAATCTTTTAAAAAAGTATTAATCAATTAATGTTAGTTATTTAACAATTTCCAACAAAAATAAATAAAAATTTAAATTATTATTGTAAAAGAATAAATCTTTTAAACAAGTATTAATCTATTGATTAATCTCCATTTATAAGTAACTTCTGTTAGGGGTATTTACAGTGCAGTTTGATTCAGTTTTTTTTTTTAAAAGTCATCTAATCCAATTTTATATAAATTATTTGGTTCATTTGATTTAGTTTTTTAATTGAAATAATCTGAACCAAACCAAACTAATTAAATTCGGTTTGATTCGATTCGGCTTGTTCGATTTTTCAACTAAAAAAAAAAAGTATTCTATTCTAGTTATTTTTCATGTACTAAAACCCTATCCTATGCTATTTTCATCAAAAAAATATACAACAAAATAATGAGTTTAGTTTCACAAAGTCATACAACATTTGAAAAAGCATGAAAAATCCAACAAACAAAAGAAAAAAGTTGTTTCCATTAATTATTCCAGCAAAGCAGCCACTTAGCCACATTTTGATGTTCTCTAGCAAGATAACAAAATATTGTTCAACAAACATAGAACCTGAAATCAGAAACTAAGTTATAACAAAAAATTAATACAAAACAATGAGATTGAGTTATATTGATTTAATTTAAAATCCAACATAGCCTAGAGATATGTGATAACCAGACAATGAACCTAAATTTTTGCATTGTTTTCAAAATCAGAACCATAACAACGAATTTTAGCAAGTAAATAGAATTTACAAACAAGTACCAAGCCGAGAGGAAGGAAGCGCGACGAGGACGATGGTGCTGTGGAGGCTGGAGGGTGGGAGGAGGAGTTTGGCGCTATGTGTGGAGCCATGGAGGGGTCGAGTGGAGAGAGGGTATTTAAGGTTTCATTAGTGGAGTGAGGGAGTGGCGCTAGGCTAGTGCTGGGGCTTGGTTTATTAGGGTTTTTATGTGAACTGGCTCGGTTTGGTTTGGTTAGAGTTTTCGCTGCCAAAATAAAAAATCAAATCGAAGAGTAGAAAAAACTGCAAAATATCATTTATTTTAGTTTTTAGTTTGTCCGGTTTTTTATTTTTTGGTTCAGTTAGTCGGTTTTGTTCGATTTGAATCAGTTTTGAACACCCCTAACACCTATCATATCAATTTATACAATTAGAGCATCTTTAATGCATGATTTTAATTTTATTTCATTTTGGGTCCTACAAGGTGCACATAAGTATTTGTGGGATCATATATCATAAACTTGATTTGAAACTCAATGTAAAATTTATGATAAACCCCAATTTTGTGGTTTATCTTGTGCTTAATTTGGAAGGTTTTATCAACTTTTCTCACATTTATTCAATGAAATAGCATGGTTTTGTAATTCTCCCTAAATTCGTGCTTAAGTGTTAAAATATGCTTTTTAGGCCTTAAAATAGCTAAATTTAATTCACTTTAATTCTATTCGATGCCTTGATATATTTGTTAAGTGATTTCAAGTTTAGAAGGCAAAGATTGGATTGAAGAAATGAAGAAAAAGCATGCAAAGTGGTCTCATGAAGAAATGAAGGAATCGCAAAGCTGTCAAGCCTGACCTCTTCCTACTCAATCGATCATAACTTGAGCTACAGAAGTCCAAATGAGACGGTTCTAGTTGCGTTGGAAAGCTAACATCTGGAGCTTCAAAATGATATAAAATTTACTATAGTTTCCTAGCGTTTAGAGATGCATACGCGTGTATCACATGCACGCTTTGGTGGATCAGCGTGACTCATTTTTGGCAAAATGTGGCCAGTGATTTCTAGCTCATTTTGGGCCCAATCCAACTCATTTTTGATGCTATTGAACCCAATGATTGAAGGGGGAAGGAACCAAATAGCCATAGTTTAGTTTTGCATCATGTTTTAGAGTAGAATTCTAGAGAGAGAGAGGCTCTCTCCTCTCTCTAGATTTAGGATAGAAATTAGGACAAGGTTAGGTTAATCTCTCTCAAATTTCTCTTTCAATTCTTGTTTTGGTTTCAATTCTCTTTATGTTTTAGTGTTTTATTGTCTTAATCTTCTTAGTTTCTCTTGTTAATTTCTTATTTTACTCTCTTTTATGTTGATGAACACTTGTTGTATCTCAATTTCTTTTGATGCAATTTTATATTTCTATGTCTCTTGATGTTTACTTCACTTGCTATTGTTGATTTCTTGCTTATGTTAGTTATGGGTTTCGTTAATTCTTGCATGTTGTGATGTTTACCTTTATTGCACTCTAGGTGTTTGATGAAATGTTTGCACTAGTTTTTGAGTAGTTTCCTTTACTCTTGGCCTAGGCTAAGGGAATTGAGTGACCTTGAGTCATTGGGTCTCATTGAATTGGTGATTTGAGAACCTTTGGTGATCAATTTGATACCCATTGACACTAACCCACTACCAATCTAATTAGTAGATAGGTTGGGACTTATGGGTTGATGTGATCAAGCCTATTTGACATACTTCAAGCTTAGGAGTAGATATTATGTACTTAAAGCTTTTGGAGGTAGACTTAATAGGTTAGCCCCTCATAATTATTAATGTATGGTTTGTAGACAAGGATGGTGATCTCAATTTACCTATGTCTAGCCAAGAGTTCTTTTCCCTTATTTTATTAGTTCTTGTTATTTTACTTCCTTGTCATTTATTTTTTTGCTAATTACCAAATCAAACCCCCTTGCATCTTCATAGCCAATAATTGATCACTTTATTGCAATTCCTTATGAGACGACCCGGAGTTTAAATACTTCGGTTAATTCTTATTTGGGGTTTGTACATGTGACAACCAAAATTTTTTATGTGAGAATTGTTTGTTGGTTTGGAGATATATTTACAACGAAGTTCTTATTTCTATAAGAGAAATTCTAAACCGACACTCAATCTTTCATTATCAAAATGGCGCCGTTGCCGGGAATTGCAATGGTGCTATGTTATTGGCTATTGTAAATATTGTGAATATGTTTGCCTTTTTCTTCTTTGTTAGTTTTTGCTAGTTTTAGGATTTGGTTTTCTTTGTTTCTTGTTAGTTTTTATTTTTATTTTCTCTTGTCACCATGAATTCTCATCACTTTGGCTATGAGTATGGTTCAAACTATGTTGTAGGAAATGGGAGCTACAATGATAATATGTGATGAGCGGATAATTTATACGTTTTTTGGCATTGTTTTTAGTATGTTTTTAGTATATTTTAATTAGTTTTTATTATATTTTTATTAGTTTTTATTTAAAATTCACTTTTCTGGACTTTACTATGAGTTTGTGTGTTTTTCTGTGATTTCAGGAATTTTCTGGCTGAAATTGAGAGACCTGAGCAAAAATCTGATTCAGAGGCTGAAAAAGGACTGCAGATGCTGTTGGATTCTGACCTCCCTGCACTCAAAGTGGATTTTCGGGAGCTACAGAAGCTCAATTGGCGCGCTCTCAATTGCGTTGGAAAGTAGACATCTTGGGATTTTCAGAAATATGTAATAGTCCATACTTTGCCCGAGATTTGATGGCCCAAACAGGCGTTCCAAGTCAGCTCAAGAATTCTGGCGTTTAACGCCGGAACTGGCATAAAAACTGGAGTTAAACGCCCAAACTGGCACAAAAGCTGGCGTTTAACTCCAAGAAAAGTCTCTACACATGAAAGCTTCAATGCTCAGCCCAAGCACACACCAAGTGGGCCCCGGAAGTGAATTTTTACACTAAACACCCTAGCTTACTCATTTTCTGTAACCCTAGGTCACCAGTTTACTATAAAAACTACTTTTAGTGATTCATCTTGTACCTCATGACACTTTACATGTTTCTTATTGTATTCTCTACGGCATGAGTCTCTAAACCCCATTGTTGGGGGCAAGGAGCGCTGTTGTTCTTCATGAATTAATGCAATTACTACTGTTTTTCATTCTATCACGCTTGCTTCTATTCTAAGATATTCATTCGCACTTCAACTTGATGAATGTGATGATCCGTGACACTCATCATCATTCTCACCTATGAACGCGTGCCTGACAACCACCTCCGTTCTACATGCAATCAAGCTTGAATGTGTATCTCTTGGGTTTCTAATCTAAGATTGGAACCTTCGTGGTATAAGCTAGAATTATTGGCGGCAATTCCTGAGATCCGGAACGTCTAAACCTTGTCTGTGGTATTCTGAGTAGGATCTGGGAAGGGATGGCTGTGACGAGCTTCAAACTCGCGATTGTTGGGCGTGTGACAGACGCAAAAGGATCAATGGATCCTATTCCAGCATGATCGAGAACCGACAGATGATTAGCCGTGCGGTCACAGCGCATTTGGAACGTTTTCACTGAGAGGACGGGAAGTAGCCATTGACAACGGTGATGCCCAACATAAAGCTTGCCATGGAAGGAGCCTTGCGTGCATGAAGAAGAAGATAGTAGGAAAGCAGAGATTCAGAAGACAAAGCATCTCCAAAGCCTCAACCTGTTCTTCATTACTGCATAACAAGTATTTATTTCATGTTCTTTTACTTTTTACAATTAAATCTGAGAATTATTGATATCCTGACTAAGAGTTACAAGATAACCATAGCTTGCTTCAAGCCGACAATCTCCGTGGGATCGACCCTTACTCACGTAAGGTATTACTTGGACGACCCAGTGCACTTGCTGGTTAGTTATGTGGAGTTGCAAAAGTGTGATTGTAATTTCGTGCACCAAGTTTTTGGCGCCGTTGCCGGGGATTGTTCGAGTTTGGACAACTGACGGCTTATCCTGTTGCTTAGATTAGGAATAATTTATTTTTGTTGGTTTAGAGTCTTTTATTTAAGTTTAGTTTCATATTTTAAGTTTGGTGTCAATTGCATGCTTTTATTTTCTTTTAATTTTTTTTCGAATTTGCATGTTCCTAGTTCTTTCTTGATCTTTAAAAATTCTAAGGTTGGTGTCTTCTTTGTGTTTTCCCTTAAATTTTCGAAAATTTGTGTTTGATTTTCTAAAAATTTTAAGTTTGGTCTTTTTGTGCTTTTATTTACTTAAAATTTTTTCAAAAATTTATTCTTGGTGTTCATCTTGATCTTCAAAGTGTTCTTGGTGTTCATCTTGACATTCAAAGTTTTCTTATTTGTTCTCTGTGTTTTGATCTAAAATTTCTAAGTTTAGTGTCATTTTGTTGTTTTTCTCTTTCCACATTAAAATTCAAAAATCAAAAAAATATCCTTTCCTTATTTTACTCATAAATTTCGAAATTTTGCATTAATTTAGTCAAGAATTTTCAAAATCATATCTTTTTTTTTAGTCAAGTCAATATTCTAATTTCAAAAATTGATCTTTTCAAATCTTTTTCAAAAATTAAATCTTTTTAATTTCTTCAATCATATCTTTTCAATCATATCTTTTTTTAAATTTGCAATCATATCTTCTCAATCATATCTTTTTTTTGTATTTTGCAATCATATCTTCTAAATCATATCTTTTTCAAAATAATTTTCAATCATATCTTTTTAATTGCTAATTCCAAAATCTTTCTAAGTAATTAATTAATTTAGTTTTCAATTTGCTTTTATTTCATTTTCCTCTAATTTTCGAAAACCATATCCAAAATTTTTCAAATCTTTTTAATTAATTAGTCATTTTAGCATTCGAATTATTTATTTATCTTTTTACTTTTTCTTAAATTTTCGAAACTTTTATTTTATTTTTCATTTATTTTGTTTTATTTTTCGGTTACTTTTAATTAAAAAAAGAAATTTTCATATCAATTCCCTTTTCTCCACCATGGACATAAGTGGAAGTGGACAGTCTAGAAGGACTCTGGGGTCATATGCTAACCCCATTATCTGTATACCTCCCATCAAAGTAAGCAGTTTTGAGCTAAATCCTCAGCTCATTATCATTGTGCAGCGAAATTGCCAGTATTCCGGTCTTCCACAGGAAGAACCTACTGAGTTTCTGGCACAGTTCTTACAAATTGCTGACACAGTACGTGATAAAGAAGTGGATCAGGATGTCTACAGATTACTACTATTTCCATTTGCTGTAAAAGATCAAGCTAAGAGGTGGTTAAATAACCAACCCACAGCAAGCATAAAAACATGGAGACAGTTAACAGACAAATTCCTGAATCAATTCTACCCTCCAAAAAGGATGACACAGCTAAGGCTGGACATCCAAGGCTTTAAACAAGAGGATCATGAATCCCTTTATAATGCCTAGGAGAGGTACAAAGAGATGCTAAGGAAATGCCCCTCTGAAATATTTTCAGAGTGGGTACAGTTAGACATCTTCTACTATGGGCTTACAGAAAAAGCTCAGATGTCCCTAGACCACTCAGCTGGTGGATCTATACACATGAGAAAAATAATTGAAGAAGCTCAAGAGCTCATAGATACAGTTGCTAGAAATCAACATCTGTACTCAAACAGTGAGTCCTCCATAAAAGAAGAGGCTATGACAGTAACTACTGATCCCAATCCTCAAGAACAGATTGTTGAACTTAATCAGCAATTACTCCTTATGACAAAACAATTAGCAGAATTCAAAGAGATGCTCCAAGACACTAAAAATGCTAACAAGAATATAGAAGCACAATTGAATCAGACAAGATAGCAGCTATCTAAACAGATAACAGAAGAATGCCAAGCTGTCCAACTAAGGAGCGGGAAGACATTGAATAACTCAGCTCAAAATAGCAAAAAGTCAAGAAAGGAACAAATGACAGAAGATGACCAAACCACTATCCAAGATCCCTCTGAGGACATCAAGAGCCCAGAGAGAAATAACTCTGGCGTTCAAACGCCAGAAAAGGGTGGGAAGCTGGCGTTAAACGCCCATCCAACACCAATCTTGGCGTTCAAATGCCTATGAGGAATCAGACACCTGCAAGTGCTGATAGTAACCCTTCTAAGAAGGCTTCTCCAACCACTTCTGTAGGGAATAAACCTGCAGCAACTAAGGTTGAAAAATATAAAGCCAAGATGCCTTATCCTCAGAAGCTCCGCCAAGCGGAACAGGATAAACAATTTACCTGCTTTGCAGACTATCTCAGGACTCTTGAAATAAAGATCCCGTTTGCAGAGGCACTTGAGCAAATACCCTCTTATGCTAAGTTCATGAAAGAGATCTTAAGTCATAAGAAGGATTGGAGAGAAACTGAAAAAGTATTTCTCACTGAAGAATGCAGTGCAGTCATTCTGAAAAGCTTACCAGAGAAGCTTCAAGATCCAGGGAGTTTTATGATACCATGCACAATAGAGGGTGCTTGTACTAAGACAGCTCTATGTGACCTTGGAGCAAGTATCAATTTAATACCTGCATCCACCATCAGAAAGCTTGGCTTGACCGAAGAGGTCAAGCCAACCCGGATATGTCTTCAACTTGCTGATGGCTCCATTAAATACCCATCAGGCATAATTGAGGACATGATTGTCAAGGTTGGGCTATTTGCCTTTCCCACTGACTTTGTAGTGCTGGAAATGGAGGAGCACAAGAGTGCAACTCTGATTCTAGGAAGACCTTTCCTAGCAACTGGACGAACTCTCGTTGATGTCCAAAAAGGGGAAGTGACCCTGAGAGTCAATAAGGATGAGTTCAAGTTAAATGTTGTCAAAGCTATGCAGCATCCAGACACGTCAAATGACTGCATGAGCGTTGATATCATTGACTCCCTGGTGGAAGAGGTCAATATGACTGAAAGTCTTGAATCAGAGCTAGATGACATCTTTAAAGATGTTCAGCCTGATCTGGAGGAATCAGAGAAAATAAAAGAACCTCTGAAAATCCCTCAGGAAGAGGAGAAACCTCCTAAACCCGAGCTCAAACCACTACCACCATCCCTGAAATATGCATTTCTGGGAGAGGGTGACACTTTTCCAGTGATCATAAGCTCTGCTTTAAATCCACAGGAAGAGAAAGCATTAATTCAAGTGCTAAGGACACACAAGACATCTCTTGGGTGGTCCATAAGTGACCTTAAGGGCATTAGCCCAGCAAGATCCTATTGGAGGATGATGCTAAGCCAGTGGTTTAACCACAGAGGTGGCTAAATCGAGCCATGAAGGAAGTGGTGCAGAAAGAGGTCACTAAGTTACTAGAGGCTGGGATTATTTATCCTATTTCTGATAGCCCCTGGGTGAGCCCTGTCCACGTTGTCCCCAAGAAGGGAGGCATGACAGTGGTTCATAATGAAAAGAATGAACTGGTTCCTACAAGAACAGTTACAGGGTGGCGTATGTGTATTGACTACAGAAGGCTCAATACAGCCACCCGAAAGGATCACTTTCCTTTACCATTCATAGACCAGATGCTAGAGAGACTAGCAGGTCATGAATATTACTGCTTTTTGGATGGCTATTCAGGTTACAACCAAATTACAGTGGATCCTCAAGACCAAGAGAAAACAGCATTCACATGTCCTTCTGGAGTATTTGCCTACAGAAGGATGCCTTTTGGTCTGTGCAATGCACCTGCGACCTTTCAGAGATGCATGCTCTCTATTTTCTCTGATATGGTGGAAAAATTTCTAAAAGTCTTCATGGATGACTTTTCAGTATTTGGAGACTCATTCAGCTCCTGTCTTGACCATTTAGCACTTGTTCTGAAAAGATGCCAAGAGACCAACCTAGTTTTAAACTGGGAAAAATGTCACTTCATGGTGACTGAAGGAATTGTCCTTGGGCATAAAATTTCAAACAAGGGAATAGAGGTGGATCAAGCTAAAGTGGAAGTAATTGAAAAATTACCACCACCTGCCAATGTAAAGGCGTCAGAAGCTTTCTGGGACATGCAGGATTCTATAGGAGGTTCATAAAGGATTTTTCAAAAATTGCAAAACCTCTAAGCAACCTGCTAGATGCTGACACGCCATTTGTGTTTGACACAGAGTGTCTGCAGGCGTTTGAAACCCTGAAAGCCAAGCTGCTCACAGCACCAGTCATCTCTGCACCTGACTGGACATTACCATTCGAACTAATGTGTGATGCCAGTGACCATGCCATTGGTGCAGTGTTGGGATAGAGGCATAACAAGCTTCTGCACGTCATTTACTATGCTAGCTGTGTTTTAAATGATGCACAGAAGAATTACACAACCACAGAAAAAGAGTTACTTGCAGTGGTTTATGCCATTGACAAGTTTAGATCCTATTTAGTAGGTTCAAAAGTGATTGTGTATACTGACCATGCTGCTCTTAAATACCTACTCACATAGCAGGATTCAAAACCCAGGCTCATAAGATGGGTGTTGCTTCTGCAAGAGTTTGATATAGAAATAAGAGACAGAAAAGGGACAGAGAACCAGGTAGCTGATCACCTGTCCCGGATAGAACCAGTAGCAGGGGCGTCCCACCCTCCTACTGAGATCTCTGAAACCTTTCCGGATGAGCAACTCTTCGCCATTCAGGAAGCACCATGGTTTGCAGACAGGAAAAGGAAGAAGCATGAAAGGCTTCTCTCAATACAGAGTCAAATAAAACCCCCACATTCAAACTCTAAGTTTGGTGTTAAGAGGCCATCATCATGCTCTAAGTATCTGTGAGGCTCCATGAGAGCACACTGTCAAGCTACTGACATTAAAGAAGCGCTTGTTGGGAGGCAACCCAATTTTAGTTATCTATGTTAATTTCTATTTTCCATTGTTATTTTATGTTTTCTGTAGGTTAATGATCATGTGAAGTCACAAAAATAATTGAAAAAGCAAAAACAAACTGAAAAACAGAATGAAAAATAGCACACCCTGGAGGAGAAGCCTATTGGCGTTTAAACGCCAGTAAAGGCAGCAGAATGGGCATTAAACGCCCAGTCTGGCACCATTCTGGGCGTTTAACGCCAGAAATGGGCACTAGACTGGCGTTTAATGCCAGAAAAGGGCAAGAAGCTGGCGTTAAACGACAGAAATGGGCAGCAACCTGGCGTTTAACGCCAGGATTGGCAGCAAAGGGCGTTTTGCAAGCCTAATTGGTGCAGGGATGGGAAATCCTTGACACCTCAGGATCTGTGGACCCCACAGGATCCCCACCAACCTCAACTCACTCTCTCACTTCTTCACACCTTTTCATAATACTCCTCCCCAAATAACCTCCACCAATCACCTACATCACTCCTTCCTTTTCCACATCATAACCACCTAAAACCCCCCCTTGGCCGAATAATTCACAGACCTCCATCTCATCCATCTCTTCTTCTTCTCCTCCTTTCTTTATTCTTTTGCTCGAGGACGAGCAAACCTTTTAAGTTTGGTGTGAAAAAGCTCAGCTTTTTTTTGTTTTTTCATAACCATTTATGGCACCTAAGGCCGGAGAAACCTCTAAAAAGAGGAATGGAAAGGCAATTGCTTCCACCTTCGAGTCATGAGAGATGGAAAGATTCATCTCAAAGGTCCATCAAGACCACTTCTATGAAGTTGTGGCCAAGACTCCTCATTGAAGAGGACAAGCCCATCACTAAGAAAAGGATAGAGCAAACAAGAGAGCCCACTCATGGACCTCAACAAGAGCATGAGGAAAATCATCATCATGAAATCTCTGAGATGCCTCAAGGGATGCATTTTCCTCCACAAAACTATTGGGAGCAAATTAGCACCTCCCTAGGAGAATTAAGTTCCAATAGGGGATAACTAAGGGTGGAGCACCAAGAGCATTCCATCCTCCTTCATGAAATTAGAGAAGATCAAAGAGTCATGAGAGAGGAGCAACAAAGGCAAGGAAGATACATTGAGGAGCTCAAGCACCCCATAAGATCTTCAAGAGGAAGAACTAGCCGCTATCACTAAGGTGGACCCGTTCTTTAATCTCCTTGTTCTTTATCTTCTGTTTTTCGAATTTTTATGCTTTATGTTTATCTATGTTTGTGTCTTTATTACATGATCACTAGTGTCTTAGTGTCTATGCCTTAAAGCTATGAAAATGAATCCATCACCTCTCTTAAATGAAAAATGTTTTTAATTGAAAAAGAAAAAGAAGTGCATGAATTTCAAATTTTAAAACAGTTTAATTATTTTGATGTGGTGGCAATACTATTGTTTTCTGAATGAATGCTTGAACAGTGCATATTTTTGAATTTGATTGTTTATGAATGTTAAAATTGTTGGCTCTTGAAAGAATGATGGGAAAAGGATAAATGTTATCTGATGATCTAAAAAATCATAAAATTGATTCTTGAAGCAAGAAAAAACAGTGAAAAGCTTGCAGAAAAAAAAAAAGAAGAAGAGGCGAAAAAAAAAGAGAAAAGAAAAAGAAAGAAAAAAAAGAAAGCAGAAAAAGCCAATACCCCTTTAAACCAAAAGGCAAGGGTGATAAAAAGGATCCAAGGCTTTGAGCATCAGTGGATAGGAGGGTCCACAGGAATAAAATCCTGGCCTAAGCGGCTAAACCAAGCTTTCTCTAACCATGTGCTTGTGGCGTGAAGGTGTCAAGTGAAAACTTGAGACTGAGCGGTTAAAGTCGAGGTCCAAAGCAAAAAGAAGAGTGTGCTTAAGAACCCTGGACACCTCTAATTGGGGACTCTAGCAAAGCTGAGTCACAATCTGAAAAGGTTCACCCAGTTATGTGTCTGTGGCATTTATGTATCCGGTGATAATACTGGAAAACAAAGTGCTTAGGGCCACAGCCAAGACTCATAAAGTAGCTGTGTTCAAGAATCAACATACTTAACTAGGAGAATCAATAACACTATCTGGATTCTAAGTTCCTATAGATGCCAATCATTCTGAACTTCCAGGAATAAAGTGAGATGCCAAAACTGTTCAGAAGCAAAAAGCTAAAAGCCCCGCTCATCTAATTAATACTGATCTTCATAGATGTTTTTGGAATTTATTGTATATTCTCTTCTTTTTATCCTATTTGATTTTCAGTTGCTTGGGGACAAGCAACAATTTAAGTTTGGTGTTGTGATGAGCGGATAATTTATACGCTTTTTGGCATTGTTTTTAGTATGTTTTTAGTATATTTTAATTATTTTTTATTATATTTTTATTAGTTTTTATTTAAAATTCATTTTTCTGGACTTTACTATGAGTTTTTGTGTTTTTCTGTGATTTCAGGTATTTTTTGGCTGAAATTGAGGGACCTGAGCAAAAATCTGATTCAGAGGCTGAAAAAGGACTGCAGATGCTGTTGGATTCTGACCTCCCTGTACTCAAAATGGATTTTCAGGAGCTACAAAAGCCCAATTGTGCACTCTCAATTGAGTTAGAAAGTAGACATCCTGAGCTTTCCAGAAATATATAATAGTCTATACTTTGCTCGAGATTTGATGGCCCAAATAGGCGTTCCAAGTAAGCTCAAGAATTCTGGCGTTTAACGCTGGAACTGGCATAAAAACTGGAGTTAAACGCCCAAACTGGCACAAAAGCTGGCGTTTAACTCCAAGAAAAGTCTCTACACATGAAAGCTTCAATGCTCAGCCCAAGCACACACCAAGTGGGCCCCGGAAGTGGATTTTTACACTAAACACCCTTGCTTACTCATTTTCTGTAACCCTAGGTCACCAGTTTACTATAAAAACTACTTTTAGTGATTCATCTTGTACCTCATGACACTTTACACGTTTCTTATTGTATTCTCTACGGCATGAGTCTCTAAACCCCATTGTTGGGGGTGAGAAGCTCTGCTGTTCTTCATGAATTAATGCAATTACTAGTGTTTTCCATTCTATCACGCTTGCTTCTATTCTAAGATATTCATTCGCACTTCAACCTGATGAATGTGATGATCCGTGACACTCATCATCATTCTCACCTATGAACGCATGCCTGACAACCACCTCCGTTCTACATGCAATCAAGCTTGAATGTGTATCTCTTGGGTTTCTAATCTAAGATTGGAACCTTCATGGTATAAGCTAGAATTATTGGCGGCCATTCCTGAGACCTGGAACGTCTAAACCTTGTCTGTGGTATTCTGAGTAGGATCTGGGAAAGAATGGCTGTGACGAGCTTCAAACTCGCGATTGTTGGGCGTGTGACAGACGCAAAAGGATCAATGGATCCTATTCCAGCATGATCGAGAACCGACAGATGATTAGCCGTGCGGTCACAGCGTATTTGGAACGTTTTCACTGAGAGGACAGGAAGTAGCCATTGACAACGGTGATGCCCAACATAAAGCTTGCCATGGAAGGAGCCTTGCGTGCATGAAGAAGAAGATAGTAGGAAAGCAGAGATTCAGAAGACAAAGCATCTCCAAAGCCTCAACCTGTTCTTCATTACTGCATAACAAGTATTTATTTCATGTTCTTTTACTTTTTACAATTAAATCTGAGAATTATTGATATCCTGACTAAGAGTTACAAGATAACCATAGCTTGCTTCAAGCCGATAATCTCCGTGGGATTGACACTTACTCACGTAAGGTATTACTTGGACGACCCAATGCACTTGCTGGTTAGTTGTGCGGAGTTGCAAAAGTGTGATTGTAATTTCGTGCACCAATATGCATCAAGGATTGAACAATCAAGGATGGGAGGAGCCTCAAAGGATTGATCAACCTTCTTGGCAACAACCTCCTTCCGAATCAAGTTTGACAAGAGTGCTTGGGGATATGTGATAAACCACTATTTCATGGTTTATCTTGTGCTCAATTGAGTGGATTTTATCAACTCTTTACCCACTTATTCATACTATTTGCATGGTTTTACATTTGCCTTCCTAATTATGTGCTTTGATTGAAAACATGCTTCTTTGATCTTATATTTGCTTATTATTAATCCTCTCTTATTACTATTAGATGCCTTGATATGTGTGTTAAGTGTTTTCAGATATTATAAGGCAGGAATGGCTTGGAGGATGGGAAGAAAGCATGCAAAAGTGGAAGGAATGCAAGAAGTTGGAGAAATTGCTAAGCTGTCCAGCCTGACCTCTCTGCACTCAAACAGCTATAACTTAAGCTACAGAGGTCCAAACGACACGGTTCTAGTTGCGTTGGAAAGCTAACATCCGGGGCTTCGATTTGATATATACTATGCTATAGTTCCTTTAAAGCTAGGCGACGCGACCGCGTGATCCATGCGGCCGCATCGCAGTGACGGAAATCCAGCGTGGCAAAATTCGAAACCAGCGAATTCTGGACTGTTTTTGACCCAGTTTGCGACCCAGAAAACACAGATTAGAGGCTATAAAGTGGGGGGAATACATCCATTCATAGGGGGCTCACATTTTTACAATTTTAGGAGTAGATGTAGTTTTTAGAGAGAGAGGTTCTCTCCTCTCTCTTAGGATTAGGATTTAGGATTTCTCTTAGTTTTAGGAGTGACTCTCAATCTCAGGTTCTTTATTTTTATTTATTTATTTTCTCAATTTAATTTATGAACATCTATGCCAGATTTAATTTCTTTTGTTAATGCAATTCGAGGTATTTTCAGATTTAAGATTGCTTTGCTTATATTGATGCTTTTAATTTAATTTAGATATTTTTCTCCCTTTTTGGCTTTGGTCAAGTGATTGGTAGTACTTGAGTTATCAAACTCAGCAAGTGATTGAAATTGGCAGATTTTGCTTTAGCTAGGATTGTTCTAACACTAGTCTCTCCACAGGAGTTGACTAGGACTTGAGAATCAAGCTAATCAGTCCACTTATCCTTCCTTTGTTTAATAAAGGCTGACCAAGTGGGATTAAAATCCAATTCTCTTCACACTTGATAAGGATAACTAGGATAGGAATTCCAATTCTAATACCTTGCCAAGAGTTTATTTTTATTGTTATTATTTTATTCCCTCTGCCATTTACTATTGTTGCTTTTTATCTTATACATTAATAAAACCCCAAAACATACCTTTTTTCCATAACCAATAATAAGAACATACCTCCCTGCAATTCCTTGAGAAGACGACCCGAGGTTTAAATACTCGGTTATCAATTTCAAAGGGGTTTGTTACTTGTGACAACCAAAACGTTTGTACGAAGGGATTTTTGTCGGTTTAGAGACTGTATCTACAACGCGACTATTTTTATGACATTCTTCACTGGCAAAAATCTCGACGTCAAAATAGCGCCGTTGCCGGGGAATTGCAAACGTGTGCCTTATTATTGGTTATTGTAAATATTTTATTTTTGCTTGTTTATTTGTTTTTATTTTTATTTTTGCTTTTTCTTAAGTTAAGAGGTTATTGGTTTTTATTTTAAAATTTTTATTTTATCTTATCTTATTTCAAAAATCAAATTTCAAAATTTAAATAAAATTTTTTTTTTCAAAATTCAAATTCAAAAAATTTTCAAATTTCAAATTTCAAATTTCAAAATTTAATTCAAAATTTAAATAACCTTTTAATTTAAAATTATTTTTATTTTTAATTTTAATTTTTTTTATTTACTACTATGAACTCTCACCCCTTTGGCTATAAGTCTGGTTACAATAATGTTGCAGGAAGAAGAAATTACAATGAGAACAGGCATCAAGGTCGGAACAATCAAAGATGGGAGGAGCCACAAGGATTTGATCAACCCTCATGGCAACAACCACCTCCAATGGACTATCAACAACCACCACCATATGCCTATGAACCATTTCCTCAACACAACTTTGAACTACCACACTCACAAGCCAACTACCACCATTCACCTCCATATGACCCTAACCCTCATCCACCATACCAACCACCTTATGAGCCATATGAACCATATATAGAACCACCACAATTCCAATCCAATCACTCCCAACCAACACCACTTTCTTTTGTATCATGTCCAAGTCCGGCAACCCGAGAAGCAGAGATTCGCCTAAGGGAAACAGTAATTAAATTTCAGGCAACCGTTCAACAACTGGAGCAAGCAGTAATTCAATGGGCTTCTAGGCGCTCAAATATACAAGGATCAGCCACAGCTCCATGTGGACAGTCTAGTGAAGAGCGTAGCATGAAGGAGATACCAGAAACCCCAGTGGACAAGACAGAGAATGAATTCGTACTAGAACAAGTAGAAGAAGCTGTCATTGTTCAAGAAGAAGAGTTGGTTGAAGATCTAGGAGATGCAGAACCTCCATGGGAAAGTCAAGACATAGAGCCTCCTTCCAAGATGGTTGAATTTGATGCTAAGGAGGGTGTACAACCTCCAAGGCATATCACAGTTGAAGACTTGGAAGAGGTTGATCAAGAAATGGAGATTCAAGAAGAAGAAGCACAACCTCCCATGCCCTTGGAAAGCAATGAAGAGGAGATTAAATTGGAAGAGAGCTGCCAAGAGGAAGATGTTGAAATTGAAGAAGCTTGCAAAGAGGTGGTAATTATCAGAGAAGAGCACAAGGGAGTGGAACTTGCAATTTCATTAAAAATACCTCCCCCTAAGTTGCCATCATCCTTCACAACATTCAAGTGGGTAAAATTCATATCCCATAGCTTTCTAATCCCACTTGAATATGGGCTACTGGAGACGGATGGTCAACTTAGAGCTCTTTGTGGCATTAAGAGTAAGAGAAAGATGGCCAGTGGTAAGAATTGTCCTGCAAGGTTCATCATGGTTGGAAGCTTTAAGTTTAAATGCAAAGGTTGGTGTAAAGCTCAATTGAATGGGTCTAGGAAGTTGTTTGGACGCTTCAGTGAGAATTCTAAAGCTGAACCACCCGGATGGAATCATGATAATCAACTTCAAGACGGGTGCAAAAGCAAGATTTGGGACCCCGGAATTCATTCCGGTAATCAACACTCTTGGGGCCTTGTCACTTGCTTTAACTTACTTGAAGGCTTTCTACGCCTAGTTTGGGACCCCGGAGGTTACTGAAAATACAAACATTGGTGGAGATTCCTGGATGAATACAAGCATAAGCCACCATAACAGGGAGCTCACCAATTGTCCAACTTAAGGACTCTAACTAAAAGTGCTAGGTGGGAGACAACCCACCATGGTATGATCGTTCTTTTTCATTTTTATTTAGTTTTATTTGTTTTTGAGTTTTATTTTATTTTATTATATTGAACCTGGAGTTTTGCATCACATTCATATTAACACTGCATTCTACATCTTTTCAGATTAAAAAAAAAAAAGCGAGCACGCGACGCGACCGCATCAGCGATGCGTCCGCGTCGCAAGGAGATGGGAGACAATATTAATATAAACAAAGAGTTTCGCAGGAGCAGCGCTGGAGGTGTGCCAATGGCACAAATCACCCCACGCGACCGCGTCACCCACGCGGCCGCGTGACCTGAAATCGGCGTAAAAAGGGTGTATGGCCGAAAGTTAAGCTGGAATTGGGCTGGACCTGTGCTAGTAGCACAAGCCCTGCCACGCGAAC
Source organism: Arachis ipaensis (assembly GCF_059453495.1). NCBI lineage: Eukaryota > Viridiplantae > Streptophyta > Magnoliopsida > Fabales > Fabaceae > Arachis > Arachis ipaensis. The sequence continues at coordinate 15,884,673 of NC_142439.1, read as the reverse complement.
GCGTCACCCACGCGTCCGCGTCATATTGGAAATAAGGCCACCCGCGCGATCGCGTCGACCACGCGATCGCGTCACCCTGGATTTTGGCAATACTGAGTTTTGAACAGAGAGTTGTGCGACCGCGAGGCTGCACTCGCGCCACTAGCTCAAATCGAGTCACGCGATCGCGTGCCCCACGCATCCGCATCACCCAACCTTATCGCGCACCACACGACCGCGTCACCCACGCGACCGCGTCGCCAGCATCGCACAACCTATCCGGATTGGTGCCAATTTTCTTATCTTTTCTTTTCTAATCCTTATTTCTTCCTTCTCTCTCCTTTCTCACTTTCTTTTTTCTTCTTCTCATCCTTTTTCCCTCTCATTTTATTTTATTTTATTTATTTACATACTTTCATTCATTGCATATTTTTATTTTTCTAAATTTATTATTTTACCATTGGTGTTCAAATGTTCTTATTCAACTGTTATTTCTTTTCTGGTATTATCTTGGTGCTTATAACTTGTTTTATTCTGGTTAGGTAATATTATTTAAATCAATGCCAATATTTTATACCTGTATCACTTTTGTATTGATTTTTAATTTATATTATCTTTCCTTCCCCACTCTCTTTCCCATTGTTGCATATTCTGCACCACTGGTATGCCGTGGCTACTATTGTTTTCTCACTTACATGTTGTAGCTACCATGTAAATGAGACCCTTTTCATTTGGCATTAATCCAACCATACTTCATTTATTTTCTTATCTCTATTATTGGGTTACCCTTCTTCCCTTTTTCTTTCAGGATGGCCACCAGGAAAAGAACCGGAAGACGTTTACATGGGGAGACAGACAAGTCCATCTGCACAATCCTTGGAGAAAAGCATCAGTTGGAGAAGACCCGTCCACCTGCACATCTCAGCATGCACCGAGGACGGTGCAATCTTTAAGTGTGGGGAGGTCGATACCGATCTCCATGGGTTAGTACTTTCTTGTCTCAAATACCAATGTTTAAATTTTCTTTGTAGACTAGTTGTTGCATTTGCATGTTTATTTGATTTTTGCATATTTTACCACTTGGTGGAAGTAATATTTTCTTTTTCAAGAAACCTTTTAGAGCATTTCACTAATTTAAATAAAATTTAATGTTACACTTGTTTGAAGAGATATTATACTGGAACATGGTTTAGAGCTCGAACACACAAAATCTGTGAGATTTTTGAGCCTATTTAATTGGTTGCATTTTATCAACCAATATTTTATTTTTGGTGTGTGTTTTTCTCTCTAAAATTGTGATCTTTGTCTTGCTTAATTCTATATTTCCATTGTTTGATGTATACATGCACTTATATGATTGAGGCCTTTGTTTCACCTAGCTTACATACCCATATGGCCTTAACCTTTTCATTATCCATTGCAAACCAATTTTGAGCCTATTTTACCCCTTTGTTCTTTACTTTAGCACATCATTAACTCTAAGCGGAAAACAATAATGTCCTTAATTTGAATCCTTAGTTTGCTTAGACTAGTGAGAGTGCTTATGATTTAAGTGCGGGAAATTGGGTTTGGAAATATTTGGTTTGAGAATTGAGTATGTTAAAATTTTCTAAAAATGTGAAAGAAATGTTTAGGACATGTTCATGCATTCAATAAATTAATCATATGCATTGAGAAAAACAAAAGAAAAAGAAAAAATATATACATATACAAAAAAAAAAAAAAGAAAAGTGCAAATAAGAGAAAGGGAACAAAATGTCCTAAAGTAAGTGGTGAAAGCAATGCATATGTACGATACTTAGAATTAGAATGCATGAATAATGTGGAAAACATGGTTGATGGGTAGTTACATTTTGTATTGTGATTACATAGATTGTCTAAAGTTAGGTGGAAAGTTTAAGTTAATTAAGGATTCAGATTTTAGTCCACTTGGCCAAATACAATCCTACCTTGACCCTAACCCCATTACAACCCTTAAAAGACCTCTTGATATGTGTATCTGTGCATTAAATTTTTGTTGATTGTTAGATGAAGAGCAAGCCTTAGAAAGCAAGGTTAGTAGAGAATTGAGAGAATCGAACCTTAAACACTTGAGTGATTAGAGTGTATACACTACCAGTGAGGGTTCGATGCTCAATTCCTTGTTCCCTGCTTTCATGAGCTATTTTCTTCTTGTAAGTCTATTTGTACTTCATTTTCATAATTTAAATTAGTGAAATCCAGTTTATATTTCTTCTTGAAGGATTTGTTTACTTTTAACTAAGTAGGTATAAACATTTTGCATGTAGTTGCATTCATAGGTTACATTTCATACATTCTACCATTCCTCTTCATTTCTTTATAGCTTCTCTTGAGCTTAGCATGAGGACATGCTAGTGTTTAAGTGTGGGGAGGTTGATAAACCACTATTTCATGGTTTATCTTGTGCTCAATTGAGTGGATTTTATCAACTCTTTACCCACTTATTCATACTATTTGCATGGTTTTACATTTGCCTTCCTAATTATGTGCTTTGATTGAAAACATGCTTCTTTGATCTTATATTTGCTTACTATTAATCCTCTCTTATTACTATTAGATGCCTTGATATGTGTGTTAAGTGTTTTCAGATATTATAAGGCAGGAATGGCTTGGAGGATGGGAAGAAAGCATGCAAAAGTGGAAGGAATGCAAGAAGTTGGAGAAATTGCTAAGCTGTCCAGCCTGACCTCTCTGCACTCAAACGGCTATAACTTTAGCTACAAAGGTCCAAACGACGCGGTTCTAGTTGCGTTGGAAAGCTAACGTTCGGGGTTTCGATTTGATATATAATATGCTATAGTTCCCCTAACGCTAAGTGACGCGACCGCGTGATCCATGCGGCCGCGTCGCAGTGACGGAAATCCAGCGTGGCAAAATTCGAAACCAGCGAATTCTGGACTGTTTTTGACCCAGTTTGCGGCCCAAAAAACACAGATTAGAGGCTATAAAGTGGGGGAATACATCCATTCATAGGGGGCTCACATTTTTACAATTTTAGGAGTAGATGTAGTTTTTAGAGAGAGAGGTTCTCTCCTCTCTCTTAGGATTAGGATTTAGGATTTCTCTTAGTTTTAGGAGTGACTCTCAATCCCGGGTTCTTTATTTTTATTTATTTATTTTCTCAATTTAATTTATGAACATCTATGCCAGATTTAATTTCTTTTGTTAATGCAATTCGAGGTATTTTCAGATTTAAGATTGCTTTGCTTATATTGATGCTTTTAATTTAATTTAGATATTTTTCTCCCTTTTTGGCTTTGGTCAAGTGATTGGTAGTACTTGAGTTATCAAACTCAGCAAGTGATTGAAATTGGCAGATTTTGCTTTAGCTAGGATTGTTCTAACACTAGTCTCTCCACAGGAGTTGACTAGGACTTGAGAATCAAGCTAATCAGTCCACTTATCCTTCCTTTGTTTAATAAAGGCTGACCAAGTGGGATTAAAATCCAATTCTCTTCACACTTGATAAGGATAACTAGGATAGGAATTCCAATTCTAATACCTTGCCAAGAGTTTATTTTTATTGTTATTATTTTATTCCCTCTGCCATTTACTATTGTTGCTTTTTATCTTATACATTAATAAAACCCCAAAACATACCTTTTTTCCATAACCAATAATAAGCACATACCTCCCTGCAATTCCTTGAGAAGACGACCCGAGGTTTAAATACTCGGTTATCAATTTCAAAGGGGTTTGTTACTTGTGACAACCAAAACGTTTGTACGAAGGGATTTTTGTCGGTTTAGAGACTGTATCTACAACGCGACTGTTTTTATGACATTCTTTACTGGCAAAAATCTCGACGTCAATATGACCACTCTCCTCACGGAGATGTGCAAGGAGCAAAAGGCATTTTATTCCATCCAAGCCGTTCAAGTGTCACCCAACATGACTACTCTCCGGATTCTTATGGGTATAATCCTAATCCTAATGCATACCAATCTAATGTATGTGATGACCCTTATTGTGATTGTCGACCACAACCACCACATACATATAACCCCTTCCCCCAACATAGTTTTGAACCATCACACTCAAAGCCTCATACCACCAAACACCTCCATATGATCCTAACCCATATCCACCATACCAACCACCTTGTGAATCATATGAACCATATGAAGAACCACCCCAATTCAACCTCCAATACCCTCAAGAACCACCACCTCCATGTTATTATCAAGATGAGCCACCTCCAATGTATGAGAACTCTCAACCACAAGATGAATCACCTCCCATATTTGAAAAAATTATGGCTCAGTTTGCCAAAATCACGGCCATCTTGGAATCATAGGACTCATGCAACAAGCAAAGCATCTCCACGATGAATGTGAGAAATCAACCAAAGAGTGGAGCATGAAGGAGATTCTAGAATTCCAACATGAGGACAAGGAGATGGGGTGTATCTTGCAACAAGTGGAGGAGGAAAAAATTGTTAAAGAAGAAGAAGTGGTTGAAGAGCTAGGAGAAATTGAACAAGAGGTAGATTTCAAGCTTGAAGATACTTCCACACCAAGTGATGTTGATGATGATCTTGTGAAAGTTGTTGAACCTTCTTCCAATGAGCTTGAATTTGGTGTTGAGAAGGATAATGCGCAACCTCCAAGGCATAGTATGAATGATGAAAGATTGGAAGAGGATGATCAAGAGGCAAGCTCCACCAATGAAGAATGTGTGGAAGAAGTTGGTGGACAAGAAATTGAAGTTGAAGAAGTTTTCCAAGAGGTGGAGGTAGTCAAAGAAGAGCACAAGGGAGTGGAACTTGCAAGATCATTAGGACCACCCCTTCCTAAGTCACCATCCAACACAACATTCAAGTGGGTAAAATTCTTATCCCTAAGCTTTACGTTCTCACTTGAATATGGTTTGATTGAAAATGATAGTCAACTTAGAGCTCTTTGTGGAATTAAGAGTAAGAGAGAGTTGTGTAGTGGTTGAAAACATCACTCTAAGTTCATGATGGTTGCATGCTCAAAGTTGAATGGCAATAGTTGGTGTAGAACCAAATTGCATGTGTCTGGGAGAATGTTTGGATGCTTAATTGAGAATTCACAGCCTTGTCACCCAAATTTAACTATGGTAGTCAACGAGAAGATGGGTGCAAGAACAAGGTTTGGGACCCTGGAATTCATTTCAACCATAAAAACTCTTGGGGCCTTGCCATTTACTTAAGCCTACTCGAGGGCTCTATGCGCCTAATTTGGGATCCCGGTGGATATTGGAGATACAAACATTGGTGGGGATTCAAGGATGAATTCAAGCATAAACATCATAGCAAGGACCTCCACCAAATTTTCAATTTAAGGACTTAAACTAAAATTGCTAGGTGGGAGACACCCCACCATGGTAAACTCTTTCCATTCTCTTGTATATATACTTAATAAGTGATTTGAGTTGCCATTATAGGTAGTTTTCTTCTTTTCTATACTCTTATACATTTTCTTTCGATTGATAGGTTGTAGTAGTGTGTTTTGATTAGTTTAGATTGTTGTTAAAGTAGGTTGCTTGGAGTGTAAGTTTTGTTTGTAGTGTATTTGAAAATTTTTCAAAAACTTAAAGATTTTTGTTAAATTTAAATTTTAGTTGCTTTAGAATGATTATAGGTTAGGAGAGTGTTAAATTCTGTTTTTATGCTTCTAAAAAAATAAAAAAAAAATATTTTTCAATCCACGCTTAAGCACGCATGATGCTTACGCATGGATTGCACTTCCGCAACTCCTAGTACTAAAACCCGAGAGTTGTGCCCACTTTATGCCTACTTTGTACCAGGCGACCCACGCGTAAGCACGCATGACGCTTACGCGTGAATTGTCCCTGCTGCATCCACGCGTAAGCACACATGACGCTTATGTGTGGATTGCACCATATTTATCTCCTTTCTCCTTTCTTTTTTTTTTCCTTTTTTCTTTTCTACTTCTTTCTTTCTACCTTTCTTTTTCTCTCTCTTCCTTTCTTACTTTTTTCTTTTCCCTCTCTAAAAAATTTTATAAATATAATAATAATAATAATAATAATAATAATAATAATAATAATATATAAAAAAATTATTCTTTTTTCTCTTTTTCCATTTTCCTTTATTGCATTCGCTTATTTTCATTCATTGCATTTTAATTTTATTTTCATAGCTTGTTCTTATTTTATTTTCTAAGTTTCTCATTTTAATAATGGTGTTGAATTCTCTTACTCAATTGTTGAGAATTTCTTGCATTGTTTTGGTGCTTCGTGATTTGTTTAGCATTAATGGTCATATTTGTTCCACATACAAGATTAGTGCTTTAGTCCTTCCTAATTCATTATTCTTTGTTTTTGTACCTCATTATCATTGAGTTAGGATGGGGCCAAATACTTTCATGCTTATCACCAATCTTGTTTGTGACAATTATTGATTATGCTTGATGCAACATGCTCTTCATGTTATTCACTTATACTTTGAATTTTCTCTTGCATCAAGTATTAGTTGATATGCCCTGTGCCTATATTGCTTTCTCACTCACATGCGTAGCTAACATGTAGTGATAACCCTACTCTTATTTGGCAGTAGCCCCTGCCTATGTTCTATTTGCTTTAATATCCTTGTTGTAGGCTTAATTTTCTTTCTTTTACTTTCCTTTTAGGTTGGCCACCAAAAGAGGAAAAGGAAAAGCTTCTAAATGGGGGCAACAAACAAGTTCACCCGCACAACCTTTTGAAGGAGCTCATCAATTGTAGCAACCCGTCCAACTTGCTCTTCTTTGCATGCACCGCGGACGGTGCAAATTTCTAAGTGTGGGGAGGTCATCCGACCGACCTCCATGGGTAACAATCTCTTTCTTTCAACACCAATTCTTAATTTTCTTTGCTAGTTAGTTGTTGCATTGCATGATAGATTGCACGTTAGTTAGAATTTGTACATATTGTACCACTTCTTTTTATGTTAGAACTACCTGGTTAGGGTGATGATTTCTTTTCCAAGAGACTATTTTTAGGGCACCATACCAATTTGAAAAAAAAATTCTGTTGAACTTGCTTGAAGAATTTATTTTGGAACATGATTTTTGAGCTAAGAACACAAGCATGTGAGTTTTGAGCCATACGGTGTGGTTACATCTTATAACCACTTATTTCCATTCTTGTGTGCATTATTCTCTTTCTATGATTGTAATCTTTGATTTGTTTGATTCTTTATGTCCATTATTCTATGTATACATGCATTTATATGATTGAGGCCATTATTTTATTTAGCTCACTTACCCAAATAGCCTACTTTTCATCAACCATTGTTAGCCATTTTTGAGCCTATTTAATCCTTTTGTTCTTAATTGTAGCACATCACTACCCCTAAGTGAAAAATAATAAATATCCCTTAATTTGGATCTTTGATTAGCTTAGGCTAGTGATGGTGAGTATCATTTGGGTATGGGAAACTTGGGACATTGGTTGAGGTAAAAGTGTAATTTTTATTTTTGTTGAAATTATTGAAAAGTGGGTACATACTCATATATTAAATATGTAAAATCATATGCATTGATACGTTTGTATATACCTTAGTGAAAAAAATGATGAAAAGAAAAAAAAAATATATATATATATATATATATCAAAAGAAAAAAAATAGAAAAAAATATATAGAAAAAAAAAAGCAATAAAAAGGGGACAAAAATGCCCCCAAAGTAAAGTAGCAATAACAATGCATAGGGAATGTGAATTAAAGAGAATGCATGAGTATGTGAAAAAAAGTGGAAATCATGGGTAGCTAGGTAGTGTATTAGAATTACATAGGTTGTTATATAGGTTAGGTGAGAGCTTAGGTTAATCAAAGATTCAAATTCCAAACTCACTTGACCATATGCATCCTCACCTTTACCCTAACCCCATTACAACCTATGAATAAGTCCTCATGATGAATGTATGCATGCATCGAATAATTGTTGATTGTTAGATGAAAGACAAATTTTGGAAAGCATGAGTAGAAGAGAATTGAGTGATCAACCCTATACACTTGAGCGACTAGAGCGGATACACGTCTGGTGAGGGTTTGATGCTCAATTTCTTGTTCCCGGCTTTCATGAGCTTTCTTCTTGCAAGTCTACTTGTACTTTATTTTGATATTTAAATTGGTAGGATTCATGAATCATCATATGATCTTAGCCCTACTTGTTCATATATGTTCTTGGAGATTGATTTACTTTTAACCAAGTAGATAGAGTCATATTGCTTTTAGTTGCATGCACGTAGATAGGAGCATATAGTTTATTTGTATTGAATAAATGTTCATACCTCTTTTCTTGTCCTTCTTTATTCTTAGCATGAGGACATGCTTGGTTTAAGTGTGGAGAGGTTTGATAAACCCCAATTTTGTGGTTTATCTTGTGCTTAATTTGGGGGATTTTATTAACTTTTCTCACATTTATTCAATGAAATAGCATGGTTTTATAATTCTCCCTAAATTTATGCTTAAGTGTGAAAACATGCTTTTTAGGCCTTAAAATAGCTAAATTTAATTCACTTTAATTCCATTTGATGCCTTGATATGTTTATTAAGTAATTTTAGGTTTAGAAGGCAAATATTGGATTGAAGGAATGAAGAAAAAGCATGCAAAGTGAGAGAACTCATGAAGAAATGAAGAAATTGCAAAGCTGTCAAGTCTGACCTCTTTCTACTCAATCGATCATAACTTGAGCTACAGAGGTCCAAATGAGGCAGTTTCAATTGTGTTGGAAAGCTAACATCCGAGGATTCAAAATGATATAAAAATTTTCATAGTTTTCTAGCGTTTATAAATGCGTACGCATACATCACGTGCATGCATCGGTGGATCAGTGTGACTCATTTTTGGCAAAACGTGGCCAGCGATTTCTAGCTCATTTTGGGCCCAATCCAACTCATTTCTGATGCTATTGAACACAAGAATTGAAGGGGGAAGGAACCAAGTAGCCATAGTTTAGTTTTGCATCATGTTTTAGAGTAGAATTCTAGAGAGAGAGGCTCTCTCCTCTCTCTAGATTTAGGATAGAAATTAGGATAAGGTTAGGTTAATCTCTCTCAAATTTCTCTTTCAATTCTTGTTTTGGTTTCAATTCTCTTTATGTTTTAGTATTTTATTGTCTTAATTTTCTTAGTTTCTCTTGTTAATTTCTTATTTTGCTCTCTTTTATGTTTATGAACACTTGTTGGATCTCAATTTCTTTTGATGCAATTTTATATTTCTATGTCTCTTGATGTTTACCTCACTTGCTATTGTTGATTTCTTACTTATGTTAGTTATGGGTTTCATTAATTCTTGCATGTTGTGATGTTTACCTTTATTGCACTCAAGGTGTTTGATAAAATGTTTGCACTAGTTTTTGAGTAGTTTCCTTTACTCTTGGCCTAGGTTAAGGGAATTGAGTGACCTTGAGTCATTAAGTCTCATTGAATTGGTGATTTGAGAATCCTTGGTGATCAATTTGATACCCATTGACACTAACCTACTACCAATCTAATTAGTAGATAGGTTGGGACTTATGGGATGATGTGATCAAGCTTATTTGACATACTTCAATCTTAGGAATAGATATTACGTACTTAAAGCTTTTGGAGCTAGACTTAAAAGGTTGGCCTCTCATAATTATCAATGTATAGTTTGTAGACAAAGATGGTGATCTCAATTTACCTATGTTTAGCCAAGAGTTCTTTTCCCTTATTTTATTAGTTCTTGTTATTTTACTTCCTTGTCATTTATGTTTTTGCTAATTACCAAATCAAACCCCCTTGCATCTTTATAGCCAATAATTGATCACTTCATTCTAATTCCTTGTGAGATGACCCGGAGTTTATATACTTCGGTTAATTCTTATTTGGGGTTTGTACATGTGACAACCAAAATTTTTTATGTGAGAATTGTTTGTTGGTTTGGAGCTATGCTTACAACGAAGTTCTTATTTCTATAAGAGAAATTCTAGACCGACACTCAATCTTTCATTATCAAAATGGCGCCGTTGCCGGGGAATTGCAATGGTGCTATGTTATTGACTATTGTAAATATTGTGAATATGTTTGCCTTTTTCTTCTTTGTTAGTTTTTGCTAGTTTTAGGATTTGGTTTTCTTTGTTTCTTCTTAGTTTTTATTTTTATTTTCTCTTGTCACCATGAATTCTCATCACTTTGGCTATGAGTATTGTCCAAACTATGTTGTAGGAAATGGGAGCTACAATGATAACATGCATCAAGGATGGAACAATCAAGGATGGGAGGAGCCTCAAAGGATTGATCAACCTTCTTGGCAACAACCTCCTTCTGAATCAAGTCTGCGGAAAATTAGGGGCCTTTCACCTTGCCACCGCAAAACAAGTCTGCGGAAGAAGGTTCCCTTCGTGTGCCCAACATCAGCGGCAGTCAGATCCAGAAACGTCGCTAAGTGAGGATCTTATCATAGTTTGATTTTAAATATTGCCTTTTTTTATCTTATTATAGCTAATTGATTCCCCCCAATTTCGCAGAAACCCGCAAAGTGAGCTTGGTAGCGTGCAAAACACCACCATCGCTGCTCTACCGTGCCTAACTGCTGCCAATCCATCCTCCTCTCTCCGGTGTCGAGCTTTTACCTCTCATCCACAATTCCTGAAATCCAAACTCCCTCATCCACGGTGTGCGAAATCCCTAACCTCTGCTCCACTCTGCACCCTTGTGTGGATTGTCGAGACGCGCAGCTGCCATCCGTGCTTCTCTCACTGGCGTCCAAGTTTCTCATCTCCTTGATTGTGCGTGAAACCGTTACACCCTCCTCCACCGTGCACCAATCTAAGCTATCGCGGCCTCTCCCTTGTCACTGGTTTGGTCTTCCACTTTGATCTTTCCTTCTTGTTTTCATTCTTGGTTCAGAATTTTAAAAAAAAATTGTCTATATCTTCCATTAATTGGGGTTAATTGCTGCTGTTTAGAGTTAGGGATTACCCCTTTTTTATTTAATGGGTGCTTTGCATTGAAATTGATAATTAGAGTAAATAAATGAAAAAGGGGTCATTATCATTGTTAGAGGAATAAATTGGTCATGGATCATGCTCAGATTTTTTGGAATTGAAATCATTAAACAAGAGGGACTTAGGTACGTGTATAGATAAAAAAAAAAGCTAAGGTGTTCATACTGATCTCCATTATGCTCTTTGTATCCTACTAGCAGCTATGTTCTGCTTCTGAGCTTGGATATTTGAAGCCACTATATAATTACATTCTAGAGAGAGTTTTAGGAACTGAATTCATGCTATTTTAATGCAGATTAATTTGAAACTGAAAGTGTGTAGAGGCTCTTCAACGAAGAAGGTTCTGGTGCAGGTAGCGACGTCATTGGTCCTCTTTCTCCACTTCAGGTTGGATACTCTCTCTCTCTCTCTCTTTCTCTGTGTGTGTGTGTGTCTCTCTCTCTCTCTCTCTCCGTCTCTCTGTGATCTATTAAATTTTTTTATTATCAACTTGAATTTTTATATATGGGTGAAGTTGCCTCCAATGCCCTCCCTTTTCTGCCTACTTCTAACAGGGCAGTGAGAAATCGATGACCTATTTTGGTACTGGATGAGTTCATTCACCTGAGTTAGCGGTATTGAATTAGGTTGGTCCAGTATAGTCAAGCTGGTTGGTTTTCCAATGGCCTTGAGCCGTATTAGTCAGGATTTTGATAATAGGGTCTATTTTGATAACTCCTTATTAATCTTTTCGAAAGGTGTTTATTTGATCTTTCATTCATGAGATAAGCTTGTGTTTATGGCCCTTTCTCTTAGGGTTTGTGTTTTCTCTAACTGATGTGCTGATTGAGAAGTTAGATAAATTTGTTATTTTTCTTAGCTTATTGAAATTCACTGAATCAGTAGGATTTATTTACTTATAGTCTCTTACATTGGTCATGGGAATCTGATTACACTAAATGTATTAAGGAATAGGAAATTTTTATTTTGGTATGTGGTAACCTATTAACCTGCCTGAACTAGCCTAATTTTGAGTGATAGATAGTAGGCAAAAAAGAAAATGTAAGAAAAGGGTAGGCGGAGAGGAAGAATAATGTGTTAAGAGGATTTAGATGTTTGAGAGTTTTAAGAAGAAAAGTGAAAGTAGGCTTCTACGAGATTGCACCTTGTTTGGCATTGTTTGATCTTTTGTTAAAATTAAACTAAAAATAAGCAGGTAAGGTTTTCTTTGTTGTGGAATGTAACTATATCATTCGTCTTGTACTCTATACAATTCATCGGATGGATTTATTTATTCCCTCCATTTTTTATTGATGATCTTTTCAATTTTTTAATGCATATATAAATCAATGAAATCTGGATTTGCTGAGTTAATTTATGTTGATTGCTACTTATTTATTATATGTTGTATAGAACAAAGCAAATTAATTTTTGGTGATTGCTGAATTAATTTCTACCATATTGGATGATGGAGAATTAGAAGTTTAGGTAATTACTTTTTTAAAAAAATTCTTATTTAATATCTTATATTCGTTCATGATGTATGTTAACATATTTATGTATGTTACATCACTTTCAATAAGCTTTAGACAAGTAGAAGCAATGTGCGCTCTGTTTTCAACGGCAGGGTGAAGAGCTGCCACCAGATATCGCTGCAAGGATGAGTTCTGTGGAATGATAGAGTGAAAAATAGTATATTAGGATTGAAGATATTTTGGATTGAAGCAAATATTTTTTGAATTAAACTATGCAACTCTTTGCAAGAGATTTGTTTTCTTGATATTTTCATGAATATATTATTTTATTTTGTAGATAATTTTTTGTTTTTGCTACAAGTTTAGATTCTAAGGTTGAAAATATTAACTCTTAAAATAATAAAAAATCTAAAAAAAAAATAGTTCTATAATATTTTAAAAAAAAATTATGCGATTTTTTTAGAAAAACCCAAATTTTCTTTTTTTTTTAATTTCTTAATTTATCGGCGATTTTAAACCGTCGAAAAGTGTCTCAAAATTTGAAAAATCTGTCTGAGATTGCAGTGGTTTGTAACCACCGGTAACTATGCTCAAAATCGTTAGTTCCATTTTGCAACGGTTTTAAAACCGCCAGTAAACATGCTGAAAATCGTGTCACTCACATTTTGCGGCGGTTTTCTGAACAATTGCCGTGAAATATTGATTTAGCGGCGGTTGCTGGAAACTGCCACTAAACCTAATTCCCGCGCCCATAACCAGGGCGGTCCAGTGAGCTGCTGGCCTTTAATTTTGCAGCGATTTAAAATCGCCGCTAATCATAAAAAAAAACCGCCAGTAAATAGCGCCTCTCTTGTAGTGGTTTAGATTTTCGCACTATAAAAATATCAATTAATTTAGATTTTGGCACTATGAAATCAAATAGGAACATGTTTTGTTATAGTAGTATCAATAATTGATTAACACTTTTTTAAAAGATTTATTTTTTTATAATAATAATTTAAATTTTTAATATTTATTTATTAAAAATTGTAAAATGACTAATATTTATTTATTATTTTGTATTTAAACTAATATTAATCAATTTTTTATTTTTTCATTAAAAATATTAATACTTTAATTATTCTTCTTTTGTATTTATTAAGAGAAAATGAGAATATGAAAGAAGTTATTAGGAGAGAATGAGAGTTTGAAAGAAGTTATTATGAATGGGTTACGTTGTTAGGAGAAAATGAGAAATATTTTTTTTCTTTTTTTTTCGTTGACCTGATAATATTTTATTCTTTATTTTTGCTGGGATAAAGTGCAAAATAAGTAAAAAAAAAAAATTTGTAGATTCTTAATACAAAAAATTTTTGTATTTTTTAACTGCAAAAATACAACTAAATACACAAAATAATATATTTTTGTAACTGTTTTTAAATCGGTAAATAATAATTTTTTATTTAAATAAAAAATTATATATATCGCTATATATAAACCTTTTTCTAATGTTTGTTTTCCCCGTATGATAACCAACTTTATCTTACACATCTGGTCAACCTTATTCCATAACTCATATTTTCTTCTTATTAATTGGTAAGAATAGTTGACATAGTAAATAGGAAACGAAAAAGTATAAGTAAACAATACATATTATGAACAATGTGAACAGCGATTTAAAAAAGGAAGGTATAATTAAAATTAATATTTAGATTTTAATTAATTAAATAATTAATAACAAATTTCAAAATTTGAAAAATTAGGATTAGTATTTAAACATATTCACACTATGGACGATTACTCTTAATTCCACCATAATCACCGTTTTTCCCTCTCACGTCCATGAACAATGTTACCGTCGTTGCCGGACATAGCCGGAGAGACACAGAACACCACCGCCATTACACAGCCTGGGAGACGCAGAACACCACCGCCTTTGCCATGCTGTCGCCCTTTACCGCCGTGCCAACTTCTTTCCAACCGTTAGTTGAACACTACTACACTACGGTTGATAACAACCGCGTCGGACTGGTGAACCTCTACCAGGACGGCTCCATGCTCAGCGTCGAAGGATAGAAGATCCAGGGTGCCCAGAACATCGTCGCCAAGCTCACCTCTCTTTGCCTTTCAACCAGTGCCTTCACTCCATCACTACCGTTGGCTGCCAGCCCTCCTCCGCCGCCAGCAGCATGCTTGTCTTCGTCAGCGGCAACCTCCAACTCGCCAACCAGCAACACGCCCTCAAATTCAGCCACCCACTCTCTACCATCCCCATTCCACTTTTTCTCTCTCTGGTTGCTTTGATGAGTTCTATCCTTTCGTTCGCCGTCTCCCTGAGTTCAAGTTCTGTTATTTTAATTCTAATGAGGATGGTTATTTGATTGGGTTGGGTTTAGTTATATATAATTAAAATATGTTAGATGTTCAATTTATTAGGTATGCGGATGATTATTTTTATCCTTAATTATTTTTACTAGGAGTGAGCGATGCCGGTGACTGTATGTGGCAAGCCAAGCAGCAACGACGAAGAGGAGCCAGTGGCAACGGCAGAGGATTTGGGAAAAAAGTTGGTGCTTTGATAAATTAGGGTATAATGAATGATTAAAATTTTTGAATTATTGAATGAGATTTTTTTATTAGATAATTTGGGTGGAGTGTTTTTTTTTTAAATTTTATTGGGCCAAATTTCTAGCCCATTGTTCACGTTGTTCAGATTTTTCATTATCTACCTAGCGGAACCTATAGGAAACATACTCAAGTTAATTCTATAAAGAGATTCAGATGTTGATTCTTTTGCTAACATAAGAATTGTGTTGGTAGGCTGTAATAATACACATATTCTATAAAGTTTAAAGATTTATCATGTGTAATAATATATTACTGTGTAATATGTCCAAGTGTGCTTTTAGGAGCTATTGCAAAATGGTGTTTTTAGAAACTATATTACTGTATAATAGTGTTGGAATTTACTAAACTCCCCACATTTGGATCGGGTAAGCTTAATGATTAAAAAAAAGGTTAGTGTAGGAGGATGTATTATTGTTGTGCAAATTAAACATTAGTTTAGTTACAAGTGGTAGTGAAGCATCAGCTAAGCTAGTTATAAAATATAAAGAAGTAAATAGAAGTTAGTTAGCTTTATGTGTATGTAAACCTTTTTTATTCTTCTATGTAAAGTGTGGTTCACTATTATTGAATTGTGACTTTTGTTTCTTCTTATTTATTCTCTCTGTGTTTGCCATCTTTCTCCTTTCTCTCTCCCTCATCTCTTTCCTCTTGGGTTACAACTCCCCGAACTTTCACATAGTGCGGTGAGCGTCTTGTGACTCAACTCTACTCTTCTGAATCTTCTGGATTCTTGGCTTCTCTTCTTAATTTTTTTCCCTTTTTTGCTTTTCTTTTCTTCTCTTGAACTCACACCATAGGATTTGATGAGAGCTTGCCTACTTCTCTTCATCAAATCAACTCCAAATTGAAGTAGCGGTTCCAATCAACGAGACCAAGGGACGAAACTTCATCAATGGCACACAATCCAGAAACTACATGCTTGGTGAACCCAAGATCTGATAATGACAATCCGAATTCAGGCTTCTCAGCCTCCGATCTTCAGAATTTAGTTCGATTACTCTCTCAAATTTTCAATCTTCAAGCCCAAATTCCACGAGCATCAACAAATGTGAGTTCTGATCTTTCAATTCCCTTCTTTATTCATCCAGGTGAAAACCCTGGCATTTCCATCATCAATGTAGTTCTCACTCCTCAAAACTACAATTCTTGGTAACACGCTATGACTCTAGCTCTGAAAGGAAAGAACAAATTTGGTTTTGTTGATGGCAGCATTCCAAAATCGTTAGAGTCAGATCCTACCTTTCTTGCATGGGAAAAATGCAACACGTATGTGCTATCTTGGTTAAGTGCGTCAATCAGTGAAGAAATCCTGCACAATGTTATTTGGAATGAGAATGCTACGGATATTTGGTGCAATTTACGGCATCGCTACTAGCAAGGTGACATCTTCAGGATCGCAGAATTAGAAGAAAAACTATTCTTAGTCAAATAAGGTGAATTGAGCATCACAACTTATTTCACAAAATTAAAGGCAATTCGGCAAGAACTTGATAGTTATTGTCCCATTCCAACTTGCAATTGTGGCTATTCTTGTACATGCAATCTTGGTGTTATTCAAAACTACAAGAAAGATAGATATATGATGTGCTTCTTAAGAGGGTTGAACAAGCAATATGCGGTAGCCAGATCGCAAATCATGCTAATGAAGCCTCTGCCAAGCATCAATGATGCTTTTGCCCTTCTCACTCAACAAGAAAGACAGTTGTCCACTCCTGGCATTCTTGAATCTAAGGTTGTGCTTGCTACTCAAGTCACTCACAATGCTGCAATAGGATATCCAAATTCTGCTCCCACAAGCAAAGGAAGGGGGAGTCGAGGTAGGGGTGTGAGAATTGGTCGAATCCTCACTCATGTATGCTCATATTGTCACAAGAGTGGACATTTAATTAACACATGCTATAGGAAGCATGGGCTCCCCCTCCCACCCACATGAAACAACAGCAGCATAACTCGGTGGCTATGAATGTTACTACTGCTGAAAGTGGTGATAACGGTACTCAAGGCATCTCTCAACAAGAAGAGAAAAACAACACCAACTTCTCTTTCGCCCAAGATCAACAACAAGCATTACTTGCACTAATCCAATAAGACAATTCGTAGCCTCTTGGTGCCAACACTAACCACCTTGAGTCAGGTATAATTACACACACATTGTATATGAGTACACACATCTCACATCTTTTCTCAGTTAAATCATTTTACTCTGACTCTTGGATCCTTGATTTTAGAGCAATCGATCATGTGTGTCATTCCCTGAATACATTCACAAGTTACACTTACATAAAACTAATCATGGTCAAATTACCTTATGGCACTCACACCATCACAACAATTTCTGGCACCATTTGTTTTTTCAAGGACTTATATCTAACTAATGTTCTATACATAGCCACATTCAATTTCAATATCTTGTCAATTAGCTAGATTACTAAAAATTTAAAATGCAAATGCTCCTTTACTGACAAAAGTTGTGAGATACAGGATTTAAGTACATGGAAGATGCTTGGCATAGCTAAGGAAACAGGAGGCTTGTACACATTGGAAATTCCTTTAAAGAATGAACAAGATCAAGTCTCAAGTTCAAATTAACGCCTCACTAATCTCATCACTCACACATCACAACATGCAACTAGGAACTCCCTCACTGCACACACAAGTCACAAGAATAAATGCACTAGTAGTGATAGTCTATGACATACTAAATTAGGCCACATTCCTGAAAAAAAAACTCCAGTTAATGCATATCATTTATTCATTCATAAATTGTACAGGATTCAAGAAACCATGTGATATTTGTCATTTTTTCAAACAAAAGAAGTTACCATTTTCTGTAAACAATACTAAATCCAATAATACATTTGATTTAGTTTATTTTGATATATGGAGCCCATTTTTGTGGATTTTTTATTTAAATAAATAAAACAAATATTTTATTTACTAAAATAAATAATTATAAAAATTATTACAAAAATATGTCCCATATTCTTATCTCGTTTACAGTGTAAACGAGATAATTATAAATATATCTCGTTTATACTGTAAACGAGATATATGGAATTTAAAAAAATACGCACTGTAAACGAGATACATTCATAATTATCTCATTTACAGTGTAAATGAGATATGTGTATTTATAAATATAAAAATATAATTTTTGAGAATAATAAAAAATATTAATATTTTAAATTAGACCAAACTCTTAAAAATAGAACGTTTAAGATAGGCAGTTTCAAATAATAAAAAAGATGGGAAATTTCAAAATAACAGAAGAGATAGACGATTTTAATTAACTAATTAATGGGACTGTGCGTATCACATAATTTAAATTTGTCCTTTTAAAATCAACACATTATTTTCTTTGAAACCAACCTATTTAAACTAATAATAAAAATAATACATAAAAAAATAGATCGAATTTTTAGGTACCATATCCAAATTTCTAAAGCTGCTTTGCTGTTTTATTGTAAATTTCTAACTGACTCAACTCAACCACTTCACCACACCTCCCTCTTTTAACGCAACATCTCCCTCATGCGGTCATGCCTACTTTTTTTCATAATAAAACAAAACTAATTTTACAATAATACGTTACAATGCCAATAATAAAACCAATTACTACTCATTCTATAGAAAATATATATTTAATATTTCATAAAAAAATATTATATTATTATAAGCAATTTAGATTATTTATTATTAGGGATAAGTATTGTTTTGGTCCCTCACGTTGAGGGTCGGAATCGAAACCGTCCCCAACGTAATTTCCGATTTAGAATCATACTTAACGTTTTTTTCGTATTAAAATCGTCCTTTTAATTATTTTGGACAAAAATACCCTCACCACTACCAACACAATTACCTCCTCAACCAGCACCACCACCAACACCAACACCACCACCACAACCACCACCAGCACCACCACTAACACCAACACCAACACCACAACCACAACCACCACCAACTACCACCACCACCACCAAGACCACCACCAAGAAAGCAGGAAACAACACCAAACAGAAACAGAAACAACACCAAACAGAAACAGAAAGCAAGAAAGCAGAAGCAAGGTGTGAGGCGGAGGCGGAGGCAGAGGCGGCGAGGCGTGAGGCGGCAGAAGTGAGGCAGAGGCGGCGAGGCGTAAGGCGGCAGAAGCAAGGCGGAGGCGGCGACGCGGAGGCAGCGAGGCGTGAGGCGGCAGAAGCGAGGCGGAGGCGGCGAGGCGAGGCGGCGAGGTGGACTCCAACGGCAGTGGCTCGCCGTCCCCCTCCCCCCTTTCCCCTTCCCCTTCCCCCTCCTCCTCCCCCTCTCCCCTTCCCCCCACCCCCACCCCCACCCCGCGTCCTTTCCCCCTTCCCCCTTCGCCGCCGCCGTCCCCCTCCCCCCTTTTCCCTTCCCCCCACCCCGAACCCGCGTCCCCTTCATTTTCTTCCTCTTCTTCTCCGACTTCTTCCACTTCCTCTCCTTCCTCTCTTCGCTGCTGGCGCCGTCCCCCCATCCCCCCTTCCCCCTTTCCCTCCCCTCCCCCTTTCCCTTCGTATACCCTTTTCTTCCCCCCCAACCAATGCGTTTTCTTTTTTTTTAATTTTATAACTTTTTTTTATTATAGGGATAGTTTAGGAATAAATTAAAAAAATTTATTAGAAAGGACGATTTTAAATTCAAATACGACTTTAAGGATGATTTTAAATCAAAATATACACCAGAGACGGGTTCGATTCCGACCCTCAACGTGAGGGACCAAAACAATACTTATCCCTTATTATTACGATTTCTTTTATTCTATTATGATAATTTAATTATTATATGTATAAATATATTCAAATATTTTGTAATTAATTTAGGAGCTAAATTTTAACTTATATTTTTTAACAAAATATACTTAAAAAGAAAGTAAATTAACACAACTTTTTTATTATTAGTTTAAATGGGTTGATTTCTAAGAAAATAATGTGTTATTTAAATTGGAAGTTTCAAATTACGTGATACGCTTAGTCATCCATTACTTAGTTAGTTAAAACCGCCTATATCCTCTGTTATTTTGAAACTGCCTATCTTTCTTATTATTTGAAACCACCCATCTTTCCTATTATTTGAAACGTTCCATTTTTAAGAGTTTGGTCCAATTTAAATTATTAATATTTTTTATTATTTTTAAAAATTATATTTTTATATTTCCAAATACACATATCTCGTTTACACGGTAAACGAGATACATTCATAATTATCTCGTTTACCGTGTATACGAGATAAGATTGGGGAACGTATTTTTATAATTATTTATTTCAATAAATAAAATATTTATTTAATTTATTTAAATAAAAAAAATCCAATTTTTGTTCAATCCACACAAGGGTTTAGGTATTTTTTAATTATTGTGGATGATAAAAGCAAGTTTACATGGATTCATTTTTTGAAACTTAAATTTGAAGTTTTCAACTTGGTCAAAAATTTTATCATTTTCATTAAAAACCAATTCAACAAAACAGTTAAGATAGTTTGAGATAACGGTCCAGAGTTCAACCTTAGCTCCTTTTATAAATCAATGGCATAATTCATCAGACATCGTGTGTTGAAACTCCACAACAAAATAAAGTTGTGAAGCGAAAGCACTAACACATCTTAAATATTGCTAGAGGTCTAATCTTTCAATCTAATCTTCCACAGACTTTTTGGCCACCTTCAATAAATCATGCAGTGCATCTGATGAATAGGATCCCTAGCACCAAGTTAGAAAACCAATATCACCTTAGCATTTTATATAGTGAGGTCCTGATATCAAACATTTAAAGTTTTTGAATGGCTTGCTTATGTAAGCACCCTTGCTGCTAATAAAAAGAAATTGGACAGTCGAGCCAGAAAATGCATCTTCTTAGGATATGATAAACCCTAATCTTGATTCAATGCTGCCAATAAAAGTTTTATCTTGTATTGAATTTAGTGGATTTTATCAACTTATCTTACATTTATTCAATGAAATAGCATGATTTTGTGAATTTCTCCTGATCTGTGCTTAAGAGTCAAAACATATTTTTAGGCCCTTAATTTGCTAAATTTAATTCACTTTAACTCCATTCAATGTCTTGATGTGTTTGATGAAGTGATTTCAGACTTAGGAGGCAAAGATTGGATTGAAGGAATGAAGAAAAAGCATGTAAAAGTGGAGAATTCATGAAAAAATAAGGATTTGGTAATCTTCCCAGTTCGGCGTACGCGTGACTAGAGATTTCGTCAAGCGACGCGTACGCGTGATAAGCAGCACGTGACCAACTTAAAGAAACACGCTGGGGGCGATTTCTGAGCTCATTGAGGCTCAAATCCAACTCAATTCTGAAGTATTTGAGGCCAAACTCAAGAAGAAACAAGGGGGGAGCAATTAGTGTAGCTTAGAAATCATGCTTTAGGTCATTTTCTAGAGAGAGAATCTCCCTCTTCTCTCTAGAATTAGGGTAGAATTAGATTAATCTCTCTTAGATTTAGGTTTTATTTCTTATTTTCATCTAGTTTCTTGTATCTTTCCTTGTTCTATTACCTTAATTTCCTTAGTTTATCTTGTTAATTTTCTTTTATGTCACTTTTATGTTTATGAACTCTTGTTACTTTTAATTTCATTTAATGTAATTTGATGGTTTTATATTTATTGTTGCTTAATTGAGTTGTTATTATTATTTTCTTGCATTTGGTAGCTTTAGATTTTATTATTATTGCAATTTAATATGTTTTTCTTTTTATACCTTCTAAGTATTTGATAAAATGCTTGGTTGGGTTTTAGAATAGATTTTTAGCATTTTGGAAAGAGAAGCTTGGCAATCTTGAGTCATTAATACCCAACTTAGATTGGTGATTTAGAGTTATTAGTTAATATTGTTTCCATTGACACTACTTATGGGTTGGAATTAATTAGGCCTAATTGATCTTCTTCCGATGTGAAGATAACGTAATAGGCTTAACTTTTGGTAATTATTGTGTTATGATTAATGAATAGGATAGAAAACCTTGATTCTCAATCATTGCCATGAATGCCTCTTTAGTATTTGTTATCTTTAATTATTTGATTTATTTTATTGTCACTTAAATTCTTACCTTTTTATCAACCCACCCCCGTGAATTTCATAACCAATAATTGAGCATTTGATTGTAATTCCTAGGAAGAACGACCCTGGAGTAATACTCTCGGTTAATTTTTATTGGGTTGAATTTGTGACAACCAAAACTAAACTTTAATGTGAGGATCCATTGTTAGTTTAGACTATGCTTGCAACGAAGTTCTTTTTCTATTGAGAAATTCTAGATCGATATAAATTCTTTTTCATCAAGTTTTTGGCACCGTTGCCGGGGAAGTGCAATGTGTGCTTGTTATTGGTTATTGTTCATATGTGAATATTGTAAATAGTTTGATTTTTGCTTGTTTGCTAGTTTTGGTTTAGGAGTTTGTTTTCATTATTTCTTATCAGTGCTTGTTTTTATTTTCTCTTGCTACCATGAATTCTCACCCTTTTAGCTATGAGTTTGGTTACAACCATGTTGTAGAAAATAAAAGCTTCAATGAGGGATCACATTATGAGAATTGATATCAAGTTAGGGAGGAGTCACATGCTTATGGTCAACCTTCATAGCAACAACCTCCTCTGACACACTATGAGCATGAACCATCCCATGGTGCATACCAATTCAATGGATATGGTGGACCTCCTTATAGTTATCAACCACAACCGCCATATGCCTATGATCCTCCTCCTCAACATTGTTATCAATCATACAAACCTTATACAATGAAACACCTCCATATAATTCTAATTCATATCCACCATACCAACAGCCATATGAGCCATATGAACCATACTTAGAGCCACCACAATTCCAACATCAATACTCCTAAGAACCACTACCTCTATATACACCCCTCCATACCCTTACCAAGATGAACCACCTCCCATATATGAAAACTTTCAACCACATGATGAATTCTCCCTTCCACCACAACCCTCCATGGAAGAATATCCATATCCATTGATCCTAGAGCAATATGATCCTAATTATGTTAGCCAAGTGGAACAAAAGCCAAAGAATCGTCTCAAGGAAGCGATGGATCGGCTTCAAGCAATCATATTTCAAAAGGAGTAAGAGGAAGCCCAAAAGAGACATGAAGCTGTCATGGCTAACCTTACCAAAATTAAAGCCAACTTAGACTCATGGAATTCATACCACAAACAAATCATTTCCACAGATAAATGTAGAGAATCAACCGAAGAGCGGAGCATGAAGGAGATTTTAGAATCTCAACTTGAGAACAAGGAGATGGAGTATGTCTTGCAACAAGTGGAGGAAGTTAAGGTCATTGAAGTGGAAGAAGTGGTTGAAGATCTAGGAGAAGTTGAGTGTGAGGTGGATTCCAAGGTGGTAAAACTTTCTTCCGTTAAGCTTGAATTTGATGTTGAGGAGGGTGCGCAACCTCTAAAGCATATGGTGAATGAAGAATTGGAAGAAGTCGAGCAAGCAACCAATCTTCCTCTTGATGATGATTCCACACCAATGCATGATCCTTTTAAGTTTGAGGAGTCTTCTTCCATCGAAATTGATGTTGATGTTGAGATAGGTTCTACATAACCTTCGATTTGTGACGTGAAGGATGGAGAGGAGTTAGAAGAGGTTGGTGAGAAAGTGATTGAATATGAAGAACCTTGTCAAGAAGTGGAAATGGAAGATGCTTGTCAAGAGGTGGAGGTAATCAAAGAAGAGCACAAGGGAGTGGAATTTGTAAGATCATTGGAAACATCCTTTCTAAGTCACCATCATCCATTACATCATTTAAGTAGGTAAAATTCATATTTCTAAGCTTTCTTATTCTGCTTAAATATGGTTTGCTTGAAACGGATGGTCAACTTAGAGCTCTTTGTAGAGTGGAAAACAAAGAAGAGTTGGTTAGTGAGTGGCAACACAATTCAAGGTTCATTATGGTTGAGGCATCAAAGTTTAAGTTCAAAGTTTGGTGTAGTACTCAATCGAGAGGATCTAGGAGAGTTTGGTGCTTAAATGAGAATTCACAAGTCTTGTCACCCGGATTGAACTACGATAATTAACAAGAAAACGGGTGCAAAAATAAGGTTTAGAATCCCAGAATTCACTTCAACAATCAACAATTTTGGGGTCTTGTCACTTGCTTAAATTTGCTTGGAAGCTTTGTGCGCATAATTTGGGATCCCAGTGGACATTGGATATGCAAACATTGGTGGGGATTCAAAGAAGAATTCAAGCATAAGCCACCATAGCAAAGGCAACCCCATCAATTGTCCAACTTAAGGACACTAAATAAAAGTGCTAGGTGGGAGACACCCCACCATGGTAAACTCTTTCCATTATTAGGTATTTTCTTTCTTTATATCACTCTTGTATATATTACCCCTAGATGTTAGTTTGCTTGGTTAGATTTGTGTTTTAAGTTGTATGTTAGAATAGTTGAAAAACTAGTTTTTAATTGTATTTTTGTTTGAATTGCATAGTTGAATGTTTAAATAGTTTTTAGAAATTTAAGAGTTTGTTAATTTTGGAGTTTAGTTTATTTTAAAATATAAATAGTTGGTTGGAAATCCTTATTTGTGTTTAAATCCTATTTTGACAAAAAAAAGTGCTTGTTCCGCGTACGCTTGACTCACGCGTATGCGTGACACCCCAGAATCTGACCGTGTCAAGGATCGTGCGTGGACTGTGCCATCGCACAGTCTAAACAGAAAGTTGTGCCAGGACCGTGTGAAAAGTATGCATCTAGCACAAATTCATCGCACGCGTACACATGACCTACGCATACGCGTCGCCTTCTATTTTCCCCGGTCCCGCGTATGCGTAGCCCACGCGTACGCGTCACTCCCCTGTTTTACACCCTCTTCTTGTCTTCTCTTCTCTTCTCTCTATTTTTTCTTCTTTTCTCTTCTCTTCTCTTCTTCCCTCTTCCAACCACCATCCACCACTATCATTCCCCATCCACCATCATCTTCTTTAGTTAGTTAGTTAGTTAGTTTTATTTTCTGTTTTAGTGGATAAGTGTTGGATTATTGATTTGATTTGATGATTGTGCTGAGATACTGCTGCTGATTACTGACATATTGCTATTGTAGCATCATTGTTGTTGATATTCATTGTTGGATTGTAATTGATGTTGTAATTTGTTGCTTGGTATTAAGTTTTGCTTGTTTGATACTAGTGCATACCAAGTACTTATAAAAATGCCTTCAAGAATATTTTTGGATTTCTAAATTACATGTTTTGGCCACCATGTAATTTGACATCATTATCTATCATTAGGCAATTGCTTTTATTTGATGCATTTGTTGTTAGGTGATACTTGCTTATTGTGGTTTTCATTTATATCACCAAATTGATGCATTTAGATTGTGGAATTGTGAATTTGGATCGTAAGCTTACCTAGTGACATCCTTTTGCGCTTTTCAAGTTATACAGGTCATGCTTGCTATGTGATTGATTTTACCTTATATCTCTCTTTTTCTAAGTTGCATAGCACCCGTGTCTCCCACTTTATGTCAATTAGGTATTGCGAATTTCAAAATATGTCATTGATTGATGTGTGATTTCTATAGTTTCTTTTGTTCATTAAGTTTTCTTGCACATCAACTAATTTTCATTTCATTATCTATTTCACAATCACTTGATTCTTGATTGAGTGCTTTCATGCTTCTTTATTACTTGTTTGTTTGTCTTAACCTACAAGTTTCTTTAAAGTATCTCAAGCACACTAGAATGAGTGAAGTGCATACTTGTTTTGTGTAAATGTGACATAGCTTTCAATGCTAGTGTGTGTGTTCTAAACTGTAGGCAATTTAGAATTCACACACTATTTTCATCAATGTCACAACCTTATTAACTCACTTCATTTTAGTGATCATCACCTCATTCCAACAATCTATGCTTCCTTGCTTTTGCATTTACTCGTCTTACTATCCTATTTTCTATCTTTCAGGATGAACAACCATAAGCAAAAAAGGGAAGCGGAAGAAAGAACACACAGCATCCGATTAATCCACCAGCTGAAGATGGCAATTCGTGTAGTCGCCGTACCCCACTTGCTCATCTTTGAATGCACCGAGGACGGTGCAAACTTTTAAGTATGAGGAGGTCGTCCGACCAGTTGGCCGATTTTTTAGTAAAAATTTCTAATCTAAACACTTTCACATTTTATTTATTTTTTTCTATTACCATGCCTTTTAGAATTTTTAGTTGTATTTTCTTGATTTGCATATATATAATAAGCTTAGTCAAAATAAGGAAATTTTCCAAAGAATTTATCTATAGGGCATCTCAATTGATTTGAGTAAAAAATTTTCATTAAACTTGCTTGAATTATATATTGTGGAACATGTTTTTGAGCTAAGAACACATAAACTTGTGAGTTTTTTAGCCTAATTGTGTGATTGCATCATATAACCACTATTTTCCTTCTCATGTGTTATTCTCTCTCTATGATTGCTATCTTTGATTTGTTTGATTTTTTATGTCCATTATTTTGTGTATGAATGCATTTATATGATTGAGACCTTGATTTCATTTGAGCTCACTTACCTAAATGGGTTTTGAGCATATTTTAATCTCCTTTTGTTCTTAATTTTAGCACATCACTATCCCTAAGTGAAAAATAATAAATGTCCTTAATTTGGATCTTTGATTAGCTTAGGCTACTGAGAGTGTGTATCATTTAAGTATGGAAAGTTTGGAAATATTGGTTGAGATAAAAGTGTATTTTTGAGTTTTCATTAAAAATCTTAGAAGTTGGATACATACTCATGCATTGAATGTTGAACCATATGCATTAATCTCTTTGTATATATTATGTTATTGAAAAAAAAAAGAGAATGAAAAAAATAATATAAAAAGAGAAAAAAGAGAAAGAAAAAAAAAAGAAAAAAAGAAAAATAATAAAAAGGGGACAAAATACCCTAAAGAAGAGTAATAATAACAATGCATATGTGTTGTGATTGAAAAGAATGCATGAGTAGGTGAAAAAGTGAGATTATATTGTGTTGAAATTACATAGATTGTTATATGTGTTTGGTGAGAGTTTAGGCTAATTAAAGATGCAAATTTCAAGCTCACTTAGCCATATATATCCTTACCTTGACCCTAGCCCTATTAAAACCTTGTGAAAAGTCCTCATGATAATTGTATGCATGTATTGAATAATTGTTGATTGTTAGATGAAAAACAAATCTTAAAAAACATGATTAGAGAAGAATCGAGTGGATCGACCCTAAACACCTGAGCGATTAGAGCGTACACACATTCGGTGAGGGTTCGATTACTCAATTCTATGTTTCCACCGATTATTATCTCCTTCTTGCAAGTTGTTAAATTCTTTTCAATAACTCAATTCAATTGTCAATTTTATTTGATTGTGATTGCTTTAGCCCCTGTGTTTATACATGTTTTCTTGGGATTGATTTATTTTGACCAAGTAGTTGCGTGCATGTAGATAGGTTGCATATAGATAGTTTAATTGCATTGAATAAATGTTGATACCCCTTTCTTATCTCTTTCTTAGTTTAGCATGAGGATATACTTGGTTTAAGTGTGGGGAGGTTGATAAACCCCAATTTTAGGGTTTATCTTGTGTTGAATTTAGTAGATTTTATCAACTTATTTCACATTTATTCAATAAAATAGCATGGTTTTGTGAATTTCTCCTAATTTGTGCTTAAGAGTGAAAACATATTTTTTGGGCCCTTAATTTTCTAAATTTAATTCACTTTAATTCTATTCGATGCCTTGATATGTTTGATGAAGTAATTTCAGGCTTAGGAGGCAAAGATTGGATTAGAATGAAGAAAAAGCATGTAAAAGTGGAGAATGCATGAAGAAATAAGGATTTGGTAATCTGTCTAGTTCCACGTATGCGAGACCCACGCATATGCGTGACAAGCAGCACGTGACCAACTTAAAGAAACACGCTGGGGGCGATTTCTGTGCTCATTGAGGCCCAAATACAACTCAATTCTGAAATATTTGAGGCCAAACTCAAGAAGAAACAATGGGGGAGCAATTAGTGTAGCTTAGGAATCATGCTTTAGGTAATTTTCTAGAGAGAGAAGTTCCCTCTTCTCTCTAGAATTAGGGTAGAATTAGGTTAATCTCTCTTAGATTTAGGTTTTATTTCTTATTTTCATCTAGTTTCTTTTACTTTTCCTTGTTCTATTGCCTTAATTTCCTTAGTTTATCTTGTTAATTTCCCTTTTATGTCACTTTTATGTTTATGAACTCTTGTTACTTTTAATTTCACTTAATACAATGGTTTTATATTTATTGTTGCTTAATTGAGTTGTTATTATTATTTTCTTGCATTTGGTAGCTTTAGATTTTATTATTATTGTAATTTAATATGTTTTTCTTTTTATGCCTTCTAAGTATTTGATAAAATGCTTGGTTAGGTTTTAGAGTAGATTTTTAGCATTCTTGGCTTGGAAAGAGAAGCTTGGCAATCTTGAGTCATTAATACCCAACCTATATTGGTGATCTAGATTCCATTGCCACTACTTATGGATTGGGATTAACTAGGTGATGAGCGGATATTTTATACGCTTCTTGACATCTTTTTCATATAGTTTTTAGTAGTTTTTATTTAGTTTTCATTAAGTTTTTATAGGTTTTAGTGTTAAAATCATACTTTTTGATTCTACTATGAGTTTTTGTGTTTTTGGGCAATTTCAGGTATTTTCTGGCTGAAATTGAGGAGCTGGAGCAGAAGTCTGATTCAGAGATAGAGAAAGCATTGCAGATGCTGTCCAGACCTGACCTGCCTGCATTCGAAAGAGCTTTTCTGGAGCTACATAAGTTCAAATGGAGTGCTCTCAACGACTATGGAAATCTGACTTCTAGAGCTTTCCAGCAATATATAATAGTTCATACTTTGCTTCGGATTAGAAGGCCCAAAACTGGCGTCCAACGCCAGCTTCCTGCCCCCTTTCAAGCGTCCAGCGCCCAAAGAGCAGAGCCCAAAGTCCAAAGCCCCCCCTAGCTGGAATTACATGCCCAAGGAGCCTCATAGCATGTGGATCTCATTAAAGCTCTGCCCAAACACTCACCAAGTGGGCCTCAGAAGTGGATTTTAGCACTAAATAGATTGTTTTACCCTTACTAGTCATTAGTTTAGTATTTAAGGGATTTAATTCATGTAACTTTGAGACATTATCATCTTGGATCTTTCAAAGACTCTCCGATTCAGGAGAGCACCATACATGTTTTTATCTTTGTTTTTATTTTCAGTATGAGTTTCTAAACCTCCTAGGTTGAGGGGAGGAGCCCTGCTGAGTCCTATGAATTAATAAAAGTACTATTTCTTCTTTTTCGATCTGTGTTTGATCTATCTCTAAGATGTATATTCCGATCTTCATTGTGATGAACAGGACGATCTGACAAATTGGCTTTGTTCATCACATTAAGATGAACGTGCCTGACAAACACCCACGTCTACTTGGATTCGTGTAAATACTTGGTCGGAAAGCATGAACCAACAACTATGTTTATACATCTCTCAGACGGTTAATCTACGATTTCGTTGGGGACTTCTCGAGACACCAGTTCATCCGATCTCTGGAGAGATTAAGATCTTCGTGGTATAGGCTAGAATCTAAAGAAGCAGCGTTCTCTGATCCGGAAGATTCGACCTTTTCTGTGGCGTTTTGAGTAGAATCGCCAAGAGAATGATTTGCTAAGAGCTTTACCCTCCGTCAGATTGAATGACCACGGACAATGGCGTTCAATCTGTAGCAGAGGAGATCAAGGACCATTGGCGTGGCTTTGATCACTTACAGCCTACCATAGAAGAAGATCATTCACAAGCAAAGAAGACAGTAGTACCAGAGTTACTTCAGAAAGACAAAGCAACTCCGACTCTCAACTCTATTCCTTCTATTGACTTATTCCTATTGATGTTTTTAAGGTATAAATTACTCTAATCCAAAGACCTTCTGATTCCGCCTGACTAAGACCTGCAAGACAACCATAAGCTTGCTTCAAGCCACAATCCTCGTGGGATCGACCCTGACTCGCTCAGGTATTACTTGGACAACCCAGTGCACTTGCTGGTACTGTTGCTGTTGTACGAAATAGTGTGAGTTTTGCGTACACGCGCACCACTAGGCCTAATTGATCTTCTTCCGATGTGAAGATAACGTAATAGGCTTAACTCTTGGTAATTATTGTGTTATGATTAATGACTAGGATAGAAAACCTTGATTCTCAATCCTTGCCTTGAATGCCTCTTTAGTATTTGTTATCTTTAGTTATTTGAATTATTTTATTATCATTTAAGTTCTTGCCTTTTCATCAACCTACCCCCGTGAATCTCATAACCAATAATTGAGCATTCGATTGTAATTTCTAGGGAGAACGGCCCAGGAGTAACACCCTCGGTTAATTTTATTGGGTTGAACTTGTGATAACCAAAACTAAACTTTGATGTGAGGATCCATTGTTGGTCTAGACTATGCTTGCAACAAAGTTCTTTTTCTATTGAAAAATTCTAGACCGACATAAATTCTTGAACATCAAGATACAAGAAACATACAAAAGGATACATCCTTATAGATTTAAAATCCAAAGAATTATTCATTTCTAGAAACGTTTTCTTTTATGAAAATTATTTTCCTTTAACACAAACAGCCACAAATATTCCAAGTGTTGCTATGAATATGATAAATCCATCACAAAGAATTTTTTCTTGCAATGACTTTGATCCCTTTGGGAACTTTCATACCACTTCATATTCTCTCGTCACTTCTCAATCACCACAACACACATTACCACAAATACTTACTGCACCTCACAATAATACACATCACACACAAACACTTAATCAAGATATTCCAAATCATAGCACGTCAACCACAAATAATACATCTCACACACAATTATATGCATCGTCCAACATTAATATTAGACCTTAAAGAATAAGAAAACCACTCCTCACTTGAAGGATTATCAATGTATGCATGTCTTCTCCTCCAACACTGTTAATTCATCTTGCAGGTATCCAATAGATAATTACATCTCTTATGATGCACTATCATAATCACATAGGCACTTTTCATTATCTATATTAGCAACTTTGGAACCCAAGTCATATGATGAGGTTGTAAAGGAAGATTGTTGGATGAAGGCAATCAATAATGAACTTCTGGCTCTTGAGAGAAATGGAACCTGGTCGTTAACTACTCTTCCTGCCGGGAAAAAGGCCATAAGATTTAAGTGGGTGTTTAAAATCAAACACAAGGCTGATAGTAGTGTAGAAAGGCACAAAGCTAAACTAGTTGCAAAAGGGTTTTCACAAACTGAGAGCTTTGATTATTTTGATTTTAACCCAATCATAAAGATGACAACTTTTTTATTGATCTTGGCACTTGCAGTAGTCAAGGGCTGGCATTTACAACAGCTAGACATAAATACAGCATTCTTACATGGAGACTTATCTGAAGATGTATACATGAGGGCACCACCAAGCCTAAAGGTTCCAAACAACACCGTGTGCAAACTTGAGAGGTCTCTTTATGGCCTCAAATAAGCTAGCAGACAATGGAACTCTAAGCTAAAATCAGTGCTTCTCGCAACAAGCTATACACAGTTCAAGAGTGATCATTCTCTTTTCACCAAGTGTCAAAATCGAAAATTCACAGTAATTCTTATGTACGTAGATGATTTAGTTATGGCTGGTGATGATATGAATGAAATCAATGCCCTCAAAGAACTGTTGGATGCAAAATTCACCATCATGGATTTGGGATAACTGAAATTTTTTCTTGGAATGGAAGTAGGTCGTAATAGCAAAGGCATCTCTCTTTATCAATGCAAATACACACTCGACCTCCTCAAGGATTTTGGCATGTTAGAATCTAAACCTGCTTCAACTCCTATGTGTTATAATACTCAGCTCACCAAAGATTCAGGGACAAGATTAGAAGACACATCCAAGTACCGACAACTCATTGGACGACTCATCTATCTAATAAATACCAGACCTGACATCTCCTTCGCACTTGAAAAGCTTAGCCAATACCTCGATTGCCCCATTGATTCTCACTTCAAAGCAAGCATGCACCTTCTCATATACCTAAAGTTATATCCAGCAGCTGGCCTTTTCTTCAGCTCAAATTTTGATCTTTCACTCTCTGGCTACACGGACTTAGATTGGGCCCCATGCTCAGACAATCGACGCTCGGTCTTTGGCCAATGTTTCTATCTTGGTACCTCTCTTCTTTCATGGAAAAGCAAAAAGCAAGCCACGATGGCTCGCTCATCTTCAGAAGCCGAATACCGGGCCATGGCTTTAGGCACGGTTGAAGGACAGTAGCTCTTGTACTTGCTCAAGGACCTTATAATTGACCATCCCAAACCATTTACCTTGTACTACGACAATCAATCCACCCTCCACATCGCAGCCAATCCGGTCTTCCATGAACGCACTAAACACATTGAAGTCGATTATCACATCACAAGGGAAAAAGCTCAGGCTGGCATCCTCAAACTCCTACCCATCTCCTCCTCTAATCAAACCACTGATATTTTCACTAAAACTTTGGCTCCTGGACCTTTCAGCGATGCATATTCCAAGCTTGGACTAGTGAACATTCACTCTCCAGCTTGCGGGGAGATGTAAGAGGATGTATTATTGTTGCGTAAGTTAAACATTAGTTTAGTTACAAGTAGTAGTGACTCATCAGCTAAGCTAGTTATGAAATATAAAAAAGCAAATAGAAGTTCGTTAGCTTTATGTGTATATAAACCTTTTTTATTCTTCTATGTAAAGTGTGGTTTACTATTATTGAATTGTGACTTTCGTTTCTTCTTTCTGATTCTCTCTGTAACAGCTATCTCTCTCTTCTCTCTCTCTCATCTCTTTTCTCTTAGGTCACAACTCCCCAAACTTTTACATTTAGGATAAAATTAAAACAAGTCCTAGATGTTGAGAGTAAGATATATATTTATTTTTAACTAAATTATTTATGATAAAAAAAGTAAAAAAATTATTTAAGATTGAAAAATGATAAGTTTCATGATAAATTAATCTAGCTAAATTAATTTAATAATAATTAGTTTCTGATTTAATCATAGTTATACACAATTTAAGGTGCAAAAGAGACTATTTAAGAGCGATAAAGGTCATTTAATTGTTTAGTTGATGGAAAAATGGAAAGATTAGAAACGGGAGAGAAAGGAGAAGGAAGTGAGAGGGAAAAATATTATATTTTATGTGTTAATGTTAAAATTAGTCTGTAAAATGTTATGCATAAATTAATTTGATCTATTTATAGTTGTAAGTTTAGTTACACTTCATAATCATTAAAAAATGACTGCGATTGTGATATGTTGTCATATAAATTATACATATTATTACACATTAGCATAAGTTTGAGTCTAAATAATTAACTAATTAATGAGTACTGCTACATATACAAATTTTTTTGGCATACAAGTCATACAAGTCACTTATATAATGTGCGTGTGAAATTACGTTGTTTCTCTTTATATCCCGCGTTCCTCCTCCTCCTCCTCCTCCTCCTCCTCCTCCTCCTCCTCCTCCTCCTCCTCCTCCTCCTCTTTCTATTGTTTTTTTTAATTACTGTATTTTTATCTTTTTTGTTTGATTTTTTTTCTCATAAAAAGAATTATGAGAATATGAAATAAGAAGATGAAGAAGAAGAAGAAGCAGAATATGAGGAGGAGAAAGAGGAAGAGTTTTGAATTATGCAGAACTTATCAACACACATACACCGAAAATTCTTAAACAATACACTCGAATATCTTCGTGTTACACCCAAATTTGCTGCAAATATAGAAAAATATTTCCTCTAATGCTGCATTTTTTCTTCTTCTTTTTTTCCGTATTTCTTTCTTTTTTTTAGTTAAATGAATATAAGTTCATTCTTTTCCAAGTAATTTTGCAGCATTATGTATTTTTTTTCTTCTTTGTTTGTTTTTTTGTTTTTATTATTATTAAAAGAGTAAAACAAGAAGAAACTTGAGAAGATAAATTAAAAAGAAAAAGATGAATAAGAAAAAAAGAAGAAGATGGTGATGATGATGAAAAAAAGAAGAAGAAGCAGCAGAAGATGAGGAGGAAGAAGCGGAAGCGGAAGAGTTTTGAATTATGCAGACATATCAGCACACATACACCGAAAATTCTTAAATAATACACTCAAATATCTTCATGTTACACCCAAATATCTTTGTGTTACACCCAAATTTGCTGCAAATATAGAAAAATATTTCCTCTAATGCTGTATTTTTTCTTCTTTTTTTTCTTATTTCTTTCTTTCTTTTAGTTGAATGAATGTAAGTTCATCATCTTCTAAGTAATTTTGCAGCATTATGTGTTTCTTCTTCTTCTTTGTTTGATTTTTTTGTTTTTATTCTTGTTAAAATAGTAAAACAAGAAGAAACTTAAGAAGATAAAACAAGAAAAAAAAGAAGATGATGATGAAAAAGAAGAAGAAAAAGTAGCAGAAGATGAGGAGGGAAGAAGAAGAGTTTTGAATTATGCAGAATTTATCAACCACATACACCGAAAATTCTTAAACAATACACTCAAATATCTTCGCGTTACAGCCAAATTTGCTGTAAATACAGAAAAATATTTTCTTCAATACAGAACTTTTACATTACATTCAATTCAAACCATCAACGATGAAACATTATTCACCTACAAAATCATAAACTACTAACGAAAAAATTAACTAGAATGGAACTACACCCCAGCCACTTGATTGGATTCAAAACAATAATTAATTTCATTCTAGTTCAATTGACAATCTGAACTTGAATTATTCATTATCTTCAAAACAAGATAACTAATGATGGAGGAGAAGGGGGAAAAGGAAGGAGAAGAAGAAATTACAATGGAAAAAGAAGGAGGAAGAGGAGATGGTGTTGGTGACGACGATAATGAAAGAGAAAAATAATGAAGAAGAAGAAGAAGAAGATGCAGTAATGGCACGAAGAAGAACGTGCGCGTGTAAATATAAATGACTTGTATAGACTTGTATAAAAAAATAACTTATACGTGAAGAATAATTATTAATTAATTAATTATACACTAAAATTTAAAGAAGTGGTTAGATATGTAAGTTGGTGACTACCGACTTAATTTTGATAAAAACAGCAAATTTATTTTTTTATATACATCCAATTTTTTACTTTTCTTATCAATTCTAAGAATAAAAAATATATTAAAAAAAGATCAAAAGTACCCTTGAACTTTCAAATATATATTCAGTCAACGATAAACCATTTAAAACCCGTTGATGTTGAACCAGAACCACATTTTTATTGACGCTATGAAGTAATGATGCTATACATCGGACCTCGGTGATGTAATGGCTTTCTATTTTGAGCAAAAATGTGTTTTAAGAGAGAGAGATATATATATATATATTAAAATTATTATTATTAAACTATTTTATTTTTTAATAAATTCATATTAAATATATTAAAAAATTTTAATATTATATTTTTCATAAAACCTTTTTAACTATCAATTTTAATATGTATTCTGAAGACAAACTGTAGCTAAAATTTTTATTTATTGTAGTCTTTGTATGTAGAATGCACTCTCTAGCAACTTGTTTTGGTTTAAAAAATGTATTTAAATTAATTTAAAAAATTAATTTATACTTAAGAGTGCTAATAATTTTAATTAAAATTTATCTTATTGAATCATATTAAAAATATTAATTTTGTAACCAATTAATAATTTTTATTTCTCTTTGTTATTAGATAGTTAAATATTATATAGATCGAATAAATTATTTTACAATACAAGAACAAAAGCATCGATATTTTTCTTTTCTGTTTATTTTTTTCCTCTCGTCCAAATACAACAATTTTTTTTTTATCCAACTGTATATTCTAACACCACCTCAAAAGGGAAGAAAGTGAGCAAAGTAAACCCTAAATTCTATCATGAATGCCTTGTATTATTAATGTGACATCAGTGTCAATCTACTTTATTTAATGGGTGTGTCCTACTATAATCTTTATTTATTAGCTTGTTGATTCTAAATTTATCAATTATAAGAGTATAATAGTCTCTAAATTTATTAACAAAATTGAAAAATAAAAAGATTTAATTGATCATCAATTCATGAACAATTTACTATAATAAATAATAGGGGAACCAAATTTATAAGAATGCATAAAATGGAAAATGGATACTAAAATGTATTTTTTTCATAATCTGTGTAAACTGCGATAGGAGTCCCGCAGTTTGCGAATACACGTAATCGGCTATAGGAGTGTCGCGGATTACGTGCTAGGGGAAATAAGCATAAACCGCGACAGGGATGTCGCGGTTTACGTGTAGATGAATGATGTGCATAAACCGCGAGAGAGGTGTAGCGGTTTATGCATTAGTGAGTAATTTTTATAAACATAAAATAAAGTGTGTCTATGGTTAACAAAAACATACATCACACACACCTAATTCAATGGAAATAAACTAAGTACAAACACATATAATATAAAAGTACATGACAAATCTGACATACATAGGTATCATCAATGAAAACATAAAATAGTAAGCTACGACTCCTGCCTGTCCTCATCCTCCTCGTCAAAGTCATGTCCAAATGCGCCCAGGAGATGTAACCCTGTACCACATCGAGCGGCCCGTCTCACTCTGGCTGGCCTCTGGCGCTGCTGTGCTGGAGGATCGACCGGCATGCCCACGCCATATGCAGATGTAGGCGTCCCTCCCATGCCCAACCAACTGTCATACGGGCTGTCAGTAGGCTCATTCAGGTCTACATGTAGCTGGGGCTGGAATCCATGAGGGTCAGACATCTGCGACTAGTACCGCTACATATCCTCCATATCTGGGTAGTACCCATACGCAACGTCCATCTGGGGCTGGGTCTCAGGCACCTGATCCTGTGGGGTCTGCTGCTGAAAATACGGAGGGTCGTCATCCCGGATGAGATCTACAAAGTCGGAATAGAACCGTGAACTCCCAACCTCGTGGTCCATATCCATCGTGAAAGTCGGACCCGCCAAGTCATCATACATCTGGCCATGGATCTCATGGTATATCTGGGAGCTCGAAACATGTGTAAGAGGAATCTCCTGGGTCTCCGCCCCTGCATGCTCAGCGGGTCTATCACTAGGACCACCAGATGCGACCCCTGATGAACCACCCTGACGCTGAGGACGGCCACGCCGGACACGATGATCGGCATGTCCGACTCCGTCGTCACCAGATCTGTCATCTTGAATCATGTCATCCAGCCATTGCCACTCCCGGTCTGTAGCCCGGGTACCAACGCATCGTTGCTGCTCAATGCGCCTGTTATTTGGCACGTTTGGCATCAGTACCTTAGAAGGCGCCTGTGACGACCCTCTCTGAACAACATCCTGGCTGATCTCCTCGGCCCTATGATCGGCAATCAAGGAATCCGGCGACAGAAACCTATGGGCTACTCTGTACTACCATCGCAGAAAGTCTGTGGACGGCCCGGGATCAGGCACCCGGGGGATACTCAGGACAGCATCCATCCTGTTCTGCCAACTAAGGTGCCATACCTGATAGTAGCTCGGGAACCATCTGTCCCCACCTCTCTCATCCTTGGCATGGAGCCAATCTATATTTGAGGCCGGTTCAGGCTCGTGCTGAACGCCACTCAGCTGTGGCAGCACCCTATCCACCTGGTGCCACTCAATGACGGCGAAGTATATCAAGCAAGTACATGCACGCCATAACCGACTGTACTCCTCTGTGAGAATCTCTGGATGAACAACAGCCATCACGTCGAGCGAAGCATAAGGCTCCCAAACAATCTATAGATGTTGACAGAATACATTTATTAGTCCATTAACTAACAAATATATAGTTAAGTACTAGATAAAAATTGAAATAAAATGAATAAACTTACATCTCGATCGCCTAGTCGGTCCAACGTTAGGCGACACTGGACGACTCTCTTCAGGCTAACGCTGTCGACCCCCAGCTATAGCTGCCCATATCATCAAGTCTCGCCACAAAGGGCAACCACCATATATGAACCCGGTTTTCACTCTTGTCACCGAACAACTGAGTGGAAAGCAACATCATAATATAAGCCCGTGCATATATGCGTACGGTCTCCTCCGTAGCATCATCTGGCAGCACCCTGAACCTCTCATGAAACCAGGTGAAGTGGACTGTATAGTGCTTGACCTTATTTTGTGGTGGAAGCTCGCCAAATAGTTCCTGAAACCACTCCCACGCCGGTTTGCCTTCTACGATAAACTTCTCAAAATCTGTAAAGCACCTGGATACAGGTAAACCATCCACGGACAGCCTCAACTGGTATGCTACATCTTGGAGCGTGATAGTGCACTCTCCAAAGGGCATATGAAAGGTATGCGTCTCAGGACGCCACCTCTCAATAAAACCGCTCACTAAGGGCTCGTCCAACCAAAACCACCTAGCGTTGAGTCTCGCCAGGTGGTACAAACCAGCCCTCTCCAGATACGGTACGATCCTGTCATGCAGAGGCATATTCTGCTGCCTCCGGACACTATAAATACACCTAGTCGGCTGAAGCATGTGACAGAAGAAACCAAACATATAAAAAAAACCAACACTAATTTAAAATAATCTAACGCAAAAAATACAATATTAAAGTTTAAACAGGTAACATACAGTTCTTATTTTCTAATCACACAATTTAATGAAAGGCATAAATGATTCAAGACTTTAATCTAAATTAATTAAATACTACATTTTATGATTTAAAATAATAATTTAAATCTAAATTTAAATACCTAAATCACAGTCATACGAAAAATATTATACAAAATACATTAACTAAAAATAACCAAACTAACCTCTCGGTTTATGCTGCCAGCAACGTGCGCAACGCCATTGAGCCTGTAAAGACTGCATGCCTCCGCCATGGTCCCGACTCCGATCTCAACTCAACTCAACCACACTTTTCTCTCTTTTTCTCTCTCTAGAAACCTCTCCTTCTCTCTCTAAAAACTTTATCTCCAACACAAATGTAATCCGTGAGACCCCTTCAGCGTATTTATACTTACGCATAAACTACTACACCCCTCTCGCAGTTTATATACATTATTCATCCACACGTAAACCGCGACACCCCTGTCGCGATTTATGCTTATTTCCCCTAGTACGTAATCCGCAATACCCTTATAACGAATTACGTGTATTCGTAAACCGCAAAATCCCTGTTACAATTTACATAAATTATAAAAAAATATATATTTTAATATCAATTTTTCATTTTATGTATTTTGATAAATTTGGTTCCCATGTTATTTATTATAGTAAATTGCCCACCATTCACCATAGAGGAATACAAGGTTTTCATCGTCGAATTTATGAAAGAATTCTTTTAGAAAGGTACAGGCACATCTCTACCCACCAATGCCATGGCACCATGTGACCATGATGAAGAGGTACGTCTTCGAAAATTCATTATTATTAATATTTTAAAAGATTTTTTCACATATTAAATAAAATGAAAGTTTCGAAGCACATCAACCAATGGAAAACCTTTATATTATTATTATTATTATTATTATTCCAGCACCCAAAGAAAAACCTTGCAGAAAATAGATGGCTTTCAATTTTTTATTTTTTGTTTTTAGGCAATGATAAATATAAATATTAAATAATAATAATTAGTTATGATAGTAGTTGATAGCAAAAGAGAACAGTGTGTCATTGTTTCAGCTGAGACTATTCTTTCTCTTTTCTTGGAATCCCAACAACAGACCCTTCTCCACTGTCAGGTAAATTTCTCAACTTTTTCGCTTTTTCTGTCTGCCCTTATGATTTTCCACTCTTTTTTTTTCACTCCTTTTTCTTCCTTTATAGATAATATCTTATATTATTAGTTCACTACTTTGGAGTTATTATTGTCTGAGCTTCTGTTCTTCTTCTGTTGCTTGTTTCTAAGGTTGTAAGGTATGCAATTGTTGAGTTTTTTCTTGTGCTGAGAAGAAGAATAAGAAGAAAGGTGTTGTGAAAAGTGGAGAATTTCTCAGAGGTTTGAATTCTTCACCTCTTCTTCATGTTCAATGATGATGGCGCAGCAACCAAGCTTAACGGGTCAACTTGTGGGTTCAGAGATACATGGCTTCCACACATTGCAAGGTACTTGCTTCAATGCATTCTTCTTCACTCTATCACTCTTTTTTGGACTTGGATTATGCATGACTTGGTTGACTTGACCCTCAAAACCTTCCTCAAGTTTCAATTTTGAAATTCCCCCCTTTTGGTTGAAGTTTGAGCTGACTTTGGTTTTTGAAAGTGGAAGTTTGTGATTTTCAGTGCAACCTAGGATTGGAGGCAAAAGGGGGATAAAGGAAGCGTGAAATTGTGAATTGTGGAGTGTGGACTCTTCACTCTTATGGTGTTTTTGAAAGCAACAACGTGATATGGTTTAGGAAGTACTGGTTGTTGTTTATATCTATTGGAGTTCAAAATCTTTTACTATATCAGTAGTAATCATTGATGTTTTGACAAATTATTAAGGGCACTCTGGCAACTTCCCAAGATTTTCTGTTGTTTTTGCTATTAAGGGCACTCTTTCAATGTTTTACACTGATGCTATAGTATTCTTTTACCCTAAAATAACAAAGCATTGTCTATGTGGGGTTAGTTTCACCAATCGAAAGACGTGATAGTGTTCTATAGTGAACTATGTCAATTCTACTAAAATAAAGTTTTGTGAATTCCATGTACTTTCTTCCATATGG
Organism: Arachis ipaensis; assembly: GCF_059453495.1. Classification (NCBI taxonomy): domain Eukaryota; kingdom Viridiplantae; phylum Streptophyta; class Magnoliopsida; order Fabales; family Fabaceae; genus Arachis; species Arachis ipaensis. The sequence goes on along the minus strand of NC_142439.1, from coordinate 15,843,919 downwards.
GGGAAATTTTTGTGGTATTCTTAAGTAAAAAATGTCTAGATTGAGCAACTGTTACTTGTTAGTTTCTCATTTGGCGATGAGCCGAATATGTCAACTTCATGATTTCCACAAGGTGTTCATACAGCATATTGGAACCTCGATTAAATTCTCATTGCGTGTTTCCAATAAGATGTCAAACTCGCATACTGCTATAGTTTTGTTAGGCTATACCATACTGGAAGGTAACTAATGAAAGGAAATGGTATGAAAGCATAGCTCTGATGTTTGTTTCAATGCAGTTACGTGTATGAACTTGTATATCGTAAGATGGGATTGAAAGGAAGCTGAGCAACTGACTAACTGACAACACATATATTCATTGTGCATGATTTCTCTTGATTGTGTGCCAGCGGTCAACCTATTAATCATTTCTCTTGATTTGTTGTTCTCAATAGACCTGGATGTTGAAAATACCATGGAGGAAGCAAAGAGCAGATGGCTTCGTCCCAATGAGATTCATGCTATACTCTCAAATTCCAAATATTTCACTATCCATGTCAAGCCAGTGAATAAGCCCAAAAGTAATCATATATTATATCTATCGGCATCAGTTTTCTGTTTGTAAATAGATTTTAATATACCACGTTGTTATTTGCAGCTTATTTGTAATTTTTGTAGACTTCTAGGCCCTTCATTCCTGTTGAAGCAATTCTTAGTGAATAGAAAAGATGTTTAAAAGTTGTGTATTGACACATTTATGCATCTTCTAGTGTATTTGTCATGTTCATAAAGTCTCCCTAGAGTTGATTTCTGATATTTCTCTTTCAAAATAAAGATATTTTACTTAGTTGTTTTACATTTAGGTAACAAGTTTTAACTACATTAGACATGGTATATGATGTTGAATAGGGCATAAACCACTAGTGATAATGTTTCTTGTCGTGCTGATAAACAGGTGGTCGTATTATATTATTTGACCGCAAAATGCTTAGGAACTTTCGAAAAGATGGGTACAACTGGAAGAAGAAAAATGATGGGAAAACAGTTAAAGAAGCACATGAGCACTTAAAAGTGAGAATTCTCATTTTCATGCATATTCATTTGTTGTGCTTTCTTCCGTGAATGATATTTTCTTGATGGAAATTTTGATATTTACTTGGTTCAGATATCTCTTATCATCTTGTGTTTGATTTAGGTGTAGGAATAAACTAATAAAGTAGTGTTTGACTATATAATACATTCTTTTTTGCATTGTAAATCTTCAGTTTGTGCAAACTTTACTTCTTTTTTGTTACACTTGAAGTCTGATGCTAGATAGACTCAGTAATGAATGATGCACATATTATCTGATCTTTTACATTCTTTTTGGTCATTCTGTTTTTCGTTGCATCTTTCAGGTTGGTAACGAAGAAAGGATACACGTATATTATGCACATGGCCAAGATAACCCAGGACTTGTTCGTAGATGTTATTGGTTGCTTGATAAGTATGTATATCAATGTTTAGCTTTATCTCTTAAGTCCCCAAATCCAATGTCATGCATGCCTATATTCTGAACTATGAATCAATATGCAAAGGAATTGGTGGTTATGTATTTCTTGCATATTTTTCAATTAAACTTGAATAGAAGCACATAGAATTGTCTTACAATTGTATTTATTTTCATTTCAGGAGGCTGGAGCACATAGTCCTTGTTCATTATCGTGAAACACAAGAGGTTGTGTAAATCATTTTCCTTCTTGATTTGTCCTCTTTCTGAATCTATTTTTCTGTAAAAGCTTAACTAAAAAAGGATGCTTTTAAAAAAAGAGGCTTATTCAAACGCATCCTATGTTTATAAGAGAAAGAGAAAGTCTCACACACTAATGCTTAATGTGTTACATGCTATACCTTTTGATCTGGTTAATGAATATAATTAACATTTTATCATACAGTCACAAGTTTCTCCTGTCACACCTGTAAATTCTCATTCTAGTTCAGCCTCTGACCAACCATGGTTATCAGAAGAATTAGACTCTGGGACCAACACTGCTTATGCCAGTGGTAAGAAATACAATTCATACTCTTCAGGTTATCAATATGAACAACTTTTATTACATTTCTTTGAAGCCGGAGACCTTTTAAATGCAGATGTTAAGGGTTTTTAGTGGAAAAATATAGAAGGAAATTTATTGGAAGAGCACATACAATGCACATATGTCTTTAGTCATCAAACATTTTTATTCCTCCCACTACCACCATTTGTGTTACTTTTAGTTTATGCTGCTATGTACCAGTGCTGCCATCTTGGTTTATGTAGTTTTGCTTCCCTTGACTAGGTATTATGTTTTCATTCCTTTTATAAACAGGATTTAATGACAGTTTGACGGTTGAGAGTCATGAAATGAAGCTTCATGAGCTTAATACACTTGAATGGGATGACCTCGTGCTTTCAAACGACAACACCTCTACTATAGCCACTAGTGGTAATTGTTTGTGCTCTATTACTTGTTGGGAAAAAATCTTGTGACTCTATTACTTCAAATTTATCTTTTTGCAGGAAATGTTCAATCCTTTAATCAACAAGACCAAAGTTTTCTGAAAGGGAGCTCTGGCAATGTAAGATGATATATTTTCTTTTAAAAAAGGAAGTGAATCACCATTAACAAAAGGATAAAATATGCTCTTAAAATAAAAAGAACGAACAAAATGAAATATTCAAGAATGCAGCAAAAAAGCCGCACAAAAACTACAAGAATCTGGGCTATTATTACTGCTTTTAAATTCATCTTTCGAATCAGTCATCCTCTTCATAGAATCTTTGTAAAAGGAAGGGCTTTATTGAATTTGATTGACATAATTCCGTAGATGCTTGGGCCTTTTGCATGTATAATGTCTCACTGCTGAATTTTATCCATTAGTATCACTGAGTTCAAAATTAGTTTTCCTTCATAATTTTTGAAATCATCAACAATGACGAAGGCATGGTTGTTTGGTGTTCTTCCCTCCCCTCCCCCCCAACCATGCACGCAGGGCCCTTGTTTATGTTGGACTAAGTATTACAACTATTTTGTGGAGGCTGGAGAACCTGGTTTCATATATTATATATTTGTAAATAGACAGTAAAAGTACATAACTTTTTTGTTGGTATAGATTAAATTGTGTTGCTCATTTATTTCCTCTTGTTTTTCTACCAGGTAGCGAGCAATTTGGTTCCAGAAATTCATTCTTTCAGTAAGTTAGCTCAGCCAATTGCTGAGAGCAATAGTGTTCCTTATAGTATTCCGGATAGTGTTGATTTTCAGAGGACTTCTCCTATCTCTTTAGCTGGTGTTGATTCCTCGAACACTCTGGTAAATCCAAGCTTGCAAAGTCAGGACAGCTTTGGAATGTGGATAAACAATATGATATCTGATTCGCCACCTTGTTCTGTTGAGTCAGCTCTTGAATCCTCAATTTCTTCGTCGGTTCAGGGGCAATATTCATCACTGGTGGCTGGTAATCAGCTATCTTCTCTGCCTGAACAAGTATTTACTATCACTGATGTGTCCCCGACATGGGCTTCTTCCACCGAGAAAACTAAGGTTTGCTTCTGCTATATAATATTTACTTGCGAAATCTGGGTCTTCGTGAGGAGTATTGTTAAAAATGGCATTTTCAATGTGTTATCATGTGTAGCACAGTTATGACTAAACTTTCTGAGTCCCTTTGCTTTTTGCAGATCCTTGTAACTGGTTTATTTCATAATGACTATCAACACCTTGCAAAGTCCAATCTATATTGTGTCTGCAGTGATGCAAGTATTCCTGTAGAAACTGTTCAGCTTGGAGTCTATCGATGCTGGGTATCGCCGCATTCTCCTGGATTTGTGAATCTCTACTTGAGCTTTGATGGCCGTAAACCAATTAGTCAAGTTGTTAACTTTGAGTATCGGACACCACTATTGCACGATCCTACTGCTTTTATGGAACAGAAATATGACTGGGAAGAATTTCGACTTCAAATTAGGCTTACTAATTTGCTCTTTGATACAAAAAAGAGCCTTGATATTTTCTCTAGTAAAGTGTCACCCAAGTCGCTGAAAGAGGCTAGGAAATTTGCCTTTAAAACATCTTTTATTTCTAAAAGCTGGCAATATCTGATGAAATCAACCGAGGAAAATACAATTCCGTTTCCACAAGCAAAAGATGACTTGTTTCAAATTGCTTTGAAAAACAGATTAAAGGAATGGCTTTTGGAACGAATCAGCTTAGGTGTTAAGACTACTGAACATGATAAACAAGGGCAAGGAGTAATCCATTTGTGTGCAATTCTGGGATATACTTGGGCTGTTTCTTTATTTTCATGGTCCGGCTTGTCTCTTGATTTCCGTGACAAATTTGGATGGACAGCTCTACACTGGGCAGCATATTATGGAAGGTTTGATACACAAACCCTACTTGATTTAAGTATCAGCTCGTCTGTGAGTCGGCAACCGCATTTACCTAAATGGCTTCATTGTTTTTGTTTTCAATTATTTTGTTATAATCTATTGATGAATGATGAAAGTCAATGAACTTTTCATTGTTTATTCTATTTTGAAATTGTGTCTGCAGGGAGAAAATGGTTGGAACTCTTTTGTCTTTTGGGGCGAAGCCAAATTTGGTCACAGATCCAACTCCCCAAAATCCTGGTGGATGTACTGCTGCTGATCTTGCTTATATTAAGGGCTATGATGGGTTAGCGGCTTATCTTTCAGAAAAGTCTCTGGTCGAGCAAGTCAATGACATGAGCCTAGCCGGAAATATCAGTGGCCCACTGGAAACCACCACAGTGGATATAGGAAACACTGAGAACCTTACCGAGGACCAACTGTACCTCAAGGAGACACTGGCATCTTACCGCACTGCAGCTGAGGCAGCAGCACGGATACAATCTGCATTTAGGGAGCACTCTCTAAAATTGCGATCTATGGCAATTGAATCTTTAAGTCCAGAGGATCAACAACGCCAGATAGTGGCAGCAATGAAGATCCAGCATGCTTTCCGCAACTATGAGACAAGGAAAATGATGGCAGCTGCTGCTCGAATCCAACATAGATACCGTACATTTAAGTTGAGAAGAGAATTTCTCCACATGAAACGCCAGGTTATTAAAATTCAGGTATGAGCTACTCTTCCTCCATGAAAATTGATTGTTTATTAACATGACTTGTTCAACAAGTCATGAGGGTATTCTCATCCAAGGACTTGTGCACATTTGACCGGTTGATTATTTTCCTTCTACGTTGCGTCTTATTATAGTTTACATTGAGGAGGAAAATTAATTGCATGTATTCCAATGCAGGCTGCTTTCAGGGGATTTCAAGCCAGGAAGCAATATCGCAAAATTATTTGGTCTGTTGGAGTGCTTGAGAAAGTAATCCTGCGTTGGCGTTTGAAGAGAAAAGGTTTCCGTGGTCTCCAGGTCAATCCTGACCAAGAAATGAAAGATGAGACACAGGGAAGCGACATAGAGGAGGACTTCTTTAGGACTAGTAGGAAACAAGCTGAAGAACGTGTTGAGAGGTCTGTCGTGCGTGTACAAGCCATGTTCCGTTCTAAGAAGGCACAAGAAGAGTACAGAAGGATGAAGCTGGCACATAATCAAGCACAGGTGACTTATATGTGCGAATTTTGTTGATATGATTTGATTTCACTTGTTTACTGAATTTTAGATTTGCTTTGTGCAGCTGGAGCTTGAATTTGAAGAACTACTGATTTGTGGAGATGACATGATAACGGAGAAGCAGTAAACTTGTTAAGAGTTCTGTAACAAACTAGTGATAGGTTGGTGCTATTTTGTATAGTCTGTATGTATATCTTGTAAATTTATCAGTGTAGATTTTAATTCATGAACCTTTCAAAATGCTTTGATGTATATTCAATGGATCATGTATGAAGCTTTCATGTGCAGTGTAATTTAACTCTATGGTGGGTGATTCTGATGAAGATTTTTCTTAAGGAGCACCCCTTCTAGAGTTGAATAGATATCATTATTGTAAGAGCCGACTACCTGCATGATCTTATATGGCTCCTAAACCTATCCCTTCTGTCCAAGTGTAGCATTAATATTTCTTACAACAATTAGAACAATTGATGGAAATTATGGTGATGATTGAATAAAATATGGTGGTTGGGTGTGCATCATATCATTTTTTGACAATTAATTTCTGATAAGATTTCGGCCAGCTACCAATTTGTTTCCATAGTTAGAATTATGTGGTCATGTGGAGCTAGGCCTTTGTTTAAACGTTGATGGAGTTATAGTTGGCATTATGAGATATGTAATTGTTTGAGCAATATATAGGAGAGACATCACAAATGGGAACTATGAAAATGTTATGTCCATTGCATGGAATAAGGATTTAGCTATAACCTATAATAGTTTTTATTAATGAGGCCCGGTACCAAACTACGATATTGAAGCAGTAAATTAGCAAGCATGTTTTCAGAAATATAAAGAATGAAAAAAAAATAAGAAAAAAGGCAATACTACTCATTTAAGTATGAATTCTCCAGGGGTAACCACCACCCTGGAAACTACACAGCCAAATGCTGATATTCAATCCAGTTGAAGGTAAATCAACAACACTGAGGATACTTATTTGTCTATATCTTCTTTCATCATTTGATGTACTGAGAAAGCCACTTAAAGCCTTCGCCATACCCCATCTTGCGGACAATACTGCACATGAACACCTCCAGAGGGCGGAGGTTGGAGTCGGCGAGATTGACCTTTCCCTTGCCTGTGGTGAAGTTGGTCAGTCCCATGTGGTAACGCAGCTCCTCCTCCGATGCAGCATAAGGTATGTCAATCTTGTTTCCCAATATAAGGAAAGGTACTTTCGCCAGTGACTCATCTGCAAGAAGAGCATCCAGTTCCTTCTTTGATTCTGCAAACCGTTCCTTATCATATGCATCAACCAGATAAACCACAGCATCCACCTACATCAAATAAAATTTACAGTTCAACCTGCTAGTCCAAGGAGAAAAACTATATACTCCAAAGATTAGGACTAAATGTAACTCGGCCTATGTTTACGTAGCCAGTCCCAATCCCTGCGACAGCCAACATAAAACTGTGTCGCATAGCAACGCATGGCTAGGATCTCGTGTAGGGTTGTGTTAGACCTGCAGCCAACGTATAACTTTGTTGCATCCCAATGCATGGACACAACGCTGTGACATTTTTAAACCATGTTGCCAACCTCATCTAGTGGGAAACGGCTTTGTTGATTAAATATTAGGATAAATAAATGTGAGATAATAGACATCACAGAACAAAAGCCAGTGGCACATTCCTTCTATCTATAAAATACTCCTTGAATTCAATTTTATCTGTCACTATTGCGGTCACTTTTCGCCACATACTTGGATCAATTTTAGCTCACAGCATGCATGCATGCATAAATTGGCTTAACTAGGAGGTTCCATTGGCTTAACTAGTCAAAATTGTAACCGAACAATCACTGAATTGTGGTTGAATTGAAAGGTATGTTATCTAAAACAATAATAATTCATGGTCTAACCAGTTTAACTAGAAGGTTGGTCCAACTTTTAAAACAATGGTCAGAAACATAAAAAACAGGAATCACAATAAGAAAACTTAAATTTCCAAATTTTAAGCGAACCACCCTACACAATATGAATAACAAGACAACACAATTAGAAGAGTGGCATTGAAAGCTTGAAACTCATCATCAAAGCCACCAATGAGCATGGAGCTCAGCTGGAGGAGACTGTTATAAGCAACTATGTTATAAAGGAGAGCTTTGTGGTTCAATCCTCCAATACCTATGGTGACCCCATGAAAAAGGAACAAAGAAACTAAGAATTAACCTGAGCATAATAGTCCCTCCAGACTCTGCGAGCAATCTGGTGTCCCCCCAAATCAAAGGCTTTGAATTTGATCTTCCCAATACTCAACTCCTCCGAAGTTGGGTATTGAGTTGGTTGATGCTGAACTAACCTCTGCAACAACAACAACAACGACAACAAAGAAAACACACAAATTTCAAAACTTGTTCAACAATTGCTTCATAAATTGATCAATCAATTAATTAGTTAATTTAAAAAAGTTTAGATTAAATAAACCTACCTCGTCTTTGAGCATGTGAAGCAAGGTGGTCTTGCCAGCATTATCAAGCCCTAGGAACAAGATTTTCGCTTCCTTTTGCCACAGACCCAGTGATGCCAAAATTCCATAGAACCAATCAAAAAGAAACATTTTTTTTCTCTCCGAAACAAAAAAATTTCCTAAGCCTGAGAGTTTTCAGGCGACGACTTCGCCGGAATGTGCAACCGGCGACGGAAAGAAAGACACAGAAAACGAAAAGAGAAAAAAAATTAAATTTTTGTTCACTTGGGTAATTTTTTAGTCAAATTATTTTATTTTTTGGAATGTATATAGGTGACGCTGGGTACTGGTTACCGATGTGGCAGGTAAAGGTGACGCTGTGGTGTGACGTGTTGCCGTCGAATGCTTGACTTGGAAAGTTAAGGGGAATGATGAGGTGACTGGAAGAGCCGGTTGTTGGGCAGGTGTGCTACGTGTAAGCGTTTGGTTGGGTGGTACGCGTCACTGGGTTTGACACAGTGAGAGCGAGTGCTTGCGTGTATGAAGAGGGGGCGAATATGTTTATTTAGTTAGAAAAGAAAGGAAAGTACTAGAAAATAGTCAAATGCTTATTAAAGAAAAATAAGAAAGCAGTCAACCAGTTTTTTTTTTTTTTTGAATATTATTGATGCCTTTTAGAACTAATTTATTTGATATGTGATGACGTGTATATATATATATATATAATATTTTTGTGAATATATCTGTCAGAATTTAAAATTATTAACATAATAGTATATTATTTATTTACTCATCTCTTTTCCAAGTTGTAATAAGTTAATAATTATTCGGTTGTTCGGGTCCGAAGCGAATTTAGTACGATGGAGTTCGAGAGTTGGTGGGTTACTGGATGTCTGGCCTGGGAGAGTTCCGGAGGGCAGGTGAGCAAGACTTTTTTGAGATGACGAGGAGGGGGTGCCACCTGCAAGGACTCCAACGCTTAAGTTAGTGTCCGTACAAGAGGCAGCAATTAGGGTAAAGGGAGTAATGTACTTGAGGGAGGGGTAGGGCCCTCCCCTTATATAGTTTGTACTAGAGTGGGTCTCACATGTGCAGACCCTCTTTCTTGAAAGTTTCCTTTCCAGCTGTCTTGGGGTTCTGATGAGGTAGGGGAGTAAGGTGAGTTGGCGGGTCAAGAAACCCGTCGGGTCGGCTCGCGGGGAGCACCCGAACTCGATTTGCTTGTGGGCTGGGTCGGAACAGTGCCTCCAACGCGTTAATCACTAAAATAGGTGATTGGCGCGTTAGTGTAACTCGCCCCTTCTCTGGTTGAGCTCCCCGAAGATCGGAAGTCCGTTGATGGAGGATGCAACTTCATGCGCGTGTTTTGCCCCCACGCGTAGCTTTGCGTGTCGCTTCGACCTTCGCGCCGAGCATTTAATGCTCATAATGATTGATTTGAAAACCTAGGAAAAAAGACTATTGTGCCCTGTCTTTTCGCACTTCCTCTTTTGACGGTTACCATTCTGATTTTCTCAAAACCACCATCTTTTTCATTTGCTTCCACATTTTTGTTCCCCTTCTCATCTGCTTCTGTTTATTGCTTCATTTTCGGGATCGCTTTCCGGATCGCTCTTGAGGGAACTTTTCGTGATGCTAGGGGGCATTGTTAGCAGAACCGGACCGAATCAGACCGGCCGGTTCAACCAGAAAACCAGTGAACCGAATCTTATACCGATTTGGTCCGGTGTTTGGACCGTACAAAGAATCAAACCGGTGTGAATCAGTCAAATCCAGAAAGAACCGGTGCGAACCGGTCAAACTCGGTGAAATCAATCCGACCGAACCGTTTGGGAGTGAAACCTTTTTAAAATGTTTGTGGTGAGGTTCGAACACCTGTCCTCAAGGAAACTAAAAGACTCCACCACCACCAGGTTAGCGTGTTTTCTATTAAAATTTATGCAAAATATAATACATATAGATATCTTTTATCAAATAGTTTACCTTTATTTAATTTATTTTAATTTTAGTTATAAACTCACTCATTTTTAAATTAATTATATTTTATTTAACAATAATTATAAACTCACTTTTTTTTATAATTATATAATATCTATTAATATTATTTTTTAATAAATACTTGTAGTATATAATAGTATAATAGATATAAACTAATTAATAAATTATTAAAATTTAAAAATAATAGTTATTTTAATATAAAAACAAAATAAAAATATTTGTGATAGAGTAAAAATAACAAAATATTTATTGTTCATGTTCCATATTGTTTTAAAATAACTTGATATTTTTAAAATGTTAGTAAAAATATGTATTTTAAATTTTAATTTTAAACTTTTGACTATTTTTTATTTTTTATTTACATAAGACCGGGTCAAACAGTTCAACCAATAACCCACCGGTTGAACCAGTGACTCAGTGACCCAGTGACCTGACCGGTTCGATCACCGGTTCGGTTCTGACAACTATGCTAGGGGTACCATTCAGGCGTTTATAGTGAATCCAGGCTTTAGGTACTAGCGCAGGAATCATAGATCAGTGATATATTTAGTCGTAGATCCGTTTTGTTTAATTTCTGACTTAGCGATCTCCCAGGTTAACTTGAGTGGTGCCCCCATTGTAGATATGGCGCGAACACCAGCACCGAACGTTATTGATTTTTACGCCTGGGTGACCTCGGATGTGAAGGACACCCCGTCTTGGGTATCTAGGGAGGAGCTCCAGGCTCTTCGGGACGCGGGTTCCTTATGCGGGGGTCTGAGAAAGCATACTACCAGGTCTATGTCCCCAGCGAATGTGAGATGGTGTGCCATAAAAACATGGCTTCCCCCCAGGTGGTCGACTGGCTGTGGGTATATAAGCCTATGTTCACCATGCTAGATCTCCGGCTTCCTTTCTCCCCCCTCGTTATGTCACTACTCAACCATTGTGACGTCGCCCCGTCACAACTTCATCCAAATAGTTGGGCCGTTGTTCGGTGTTTCAAACTGGTGTGTGAGTACTTGGAGATCCCGGCCTCCGTAAACGTCTTTCTCTATCTCTTTCTTCTAACGAACCCCTCTCGCGCGGGGGAAGACGAAGAAAGGGTATATGTCCTTCCGGGCCGTTTAAGGCCATAAAATATTTGGTCTCTTCGAAGATTCCTTCCATCACTTCAAGAGCACCTTCCTTCTTTAAGGTACTGCCTGCCCCGGGTCATCACCCTTTCTGGCTTACCCTGGAACGGGAAAGAAAGATCTTGACCTACTGGAGTTTCGAGGCGGGCTCAGACTATTTGATAGAAGAAACTTACGAGGGGATGAGTGAGGAGAACCGCCGGATTGTCGGCATACTGTCGGTAATTTTTGGTTCCAAGATCTGAATCCTCACCGTGATAGGAAACCGGGAAGTCAATCGTACTCATGTCGGTAGGTTATCACCTTGTTTTCTTAGACCCTTCCTTTCCGTTTCTTCTGGTGTTTCTTATTGCTAACTTTGGTATCTTACTTGTGTTTCCTCTGCAGTTTCCATGGCTGACGGGAAGACCACCATGGACGATCTTATGGCCCACTTCCTTGGAAGTGATGACGACGATTCCTCGGCTACCCATTCAGACAACCTGGGCTCCGACGCCGTTGGCGAAGGGAGCGGCCAAGTTGCTGCAGGAGATCAGGACAACTCCTAGCCTTCCGGGAGCACTCAGGACGAACACCCTCCGGAGAACGCGGCTGTGGAAGAGCCAATCCTGGAGCAGGAAACTGGCCTCGAGACTGATCCCGATTTGACCATCGCGCCCAATCCTAAGAAACGAAAGGGACCTGCTGGGGAGACTCTAACAGTAATGGAGAGGAGTGTGACGCTGGGGGCTTTATTGACTCTCAACTCCTCCCGGGGACCGAGGAGTTCTTTCGGGAGGAGGACCTTGCTGCCCAAGCAAAGTGGGTTTATCAAAGCCTCCTCCGAGCTGCTGCCATTGTCCGAAAGGTAGAGCCCATTTTGGCCCAGTGCCAGGTTCTAGAGGGAAAGCTTCGCGCTGCCCAAAAAGATATTGCCGACCTAACGGCCTGGGAAGGGTTCCTCAAGACTCAGCTCGCTGAGAAGGATAATAAGGCAGAGGAAGATGCCACTGAAATCAACAAGCTGGAGGAGCGCGACCTTTCCCTTTCCAAAGATTTGAATATCGCTCGGGGTCAGGCTATCTCCATGGAGGCCAAGGTCAAGGAGTTGGAGAAAAAATTGAGAGAGCTGGAGGAAAAGCATGAGGAAGTCGAGAGGTCGGCTCATGCTGCTCATCAGGAGGTTGCCTTCTTGAAGAAGAAGAACAAGGACCTTGTGAGGGACGCCGAGAAGGTCATCTTGGCAACCGAGGAGGGGATCAAAGCTCAGATCGCTGTGTTGGCACCCGATCTCGATACTTCCTCGGTTGGGGCCTTTAAAATGGTTCAAGATGGCAAAATCATGGACATTCCCAAGAAGGCAGGAGCTCCTTAGTAGCTATGACCTGTTTTATGCTTCTGTAGCTTGAACTTTTCTTTCAGGCCGATGTATTGGCCTTGTTGTAATACTTTGACTTGTCGGGTCGATGTGTTGCCCTTGTTTTGTAACTTTTGCCTTATTGGGCCGATGTGTTGCCCTTGTTTTGTTGCGCTGACTCGTCGTATACATATTTTTTTAGCCGATTAATTACCTTTTGAATGTATTTTATTTTCCTTATCGTCGAGTCGGTAGGCTTTTTGTAGGCCGATTTAGTTACCTTTGAAAAATAATTGGATGTTACTATTTGCTAGCCTTATCATTTGGCCGGTAGGCCACGTATTTTACTTACGGCACTTTGCACCGATTAGGGCTTTCAGGGTGATCAGTCCCGGTTAGCCGTGTGAAAAGTAAAGGTATAACCCTTAAAATCAGCAAAGAGACGTAATGTAATGTTTTTGGAATTTAGAATGAAACAAAACATAATAGCGAGTGAGATAAACCATGGTAACAAATGAAATAACAAAAACTAGATGACAGATTAGAGCCGAAATGAACGAAGGAGCGAAAACCCGTTAAGTCATCTGGTAGCCTTTCAAGAGTAGAATCTTTTCAAGTTCACTATGTTCCATGTCCTCGGTACCTCGCTTCCATCCAAGCGTTCCAGCTTGTAAGCTCCTTTGCCGTGTACTTCTCTTACCCTGTATGGGCCTTCCCAATTTACTACTAACTTGCCTTCTCCTGGGGTCGGTAATCCGATGTCATTTCTTCGCAACACCAGGTCGCCTGGCTCGAAGCTCCTCTTCAGCACTTTGGCATTGTATCTTAAAGCCACTCTTTGCTTCAGCGTCGTTTCTGTCAAGTGAGCCATCTCCCTAGTTTCAGCAATCAGATCTTTCTCCACTGCTTCGTCTACGACCCCAAGGAGCAGTCTCGGGCTTGGTTCCCGATTTCAACTGGAACGACCGCGTCGACCCCATAAGTAAGCCGAAACGGGGTTTTCCCGGTAGAAGATTAGGGTGTCATCCAATACGACCATAAAACCGAGGCAAGCTCGTTTGCCCATAGACCCTTCTTCTGGTCTAATCGTTTCTTCAGGCCACGAAGGATGACCTTATTCGCAGCTTCCACTTGGCCATTACTCTGCGGGTGCTCTACCGATGAGAATTTCTGCTTAACTCCTAGTCCTGAGAGGAACTCCCCAAACTTTCTGTCCGTGAACTGTGTCCCGTTGTCCGAGATGACGACCTCTAGGATTCCAAACCTGGAGACCACCTGTCTCCATATGAACTTCCGACAATTCGCCGAGGATATACTGGCCATCTGTTTTGCCTCGATCCACTTAGTGTAGTAGTCGATCGCTACGATTAGATACTTGACCTGCCCGGGACCCACTCGGAATGAGCCCAAAAGGTCTACCCCCCATTGGGCAAAACGTCGCGACGCCAGCATCGAATTTAACTCCATCGTTGTGGAATTGTGGAAGTTAGCATTCTCCTGGCACTTCTTGCACCTTTTTATAAATTCTTGAGCATCCGACATCATGGAGGGCCAATTAGTATCGAGCTCTGACGAGCTTTCTAGCTAACGCCTTTCCCCCAATATGGTGGCCGCAGCATCCTTCATGGACTTCGCTTAGAACTAATCTGTCTGATCGAGGCGTAAGCACTTCAACAGTGGCTGATTGAGCCCTCGTTTGTATAGTTGGCCCTGTATCGCTACATACTTGGTTACTTCCCGCCTTACCGTCCTGCCTTACCGTCCTGGCGTCCTGCTCGCCTTCAGGGAGCTTGCCATTTTCTAGGAAGTGGAGGATTGGATCGATCCATGAGGGGGGAGTCATTGCTTGTGTGACACAGAGGGTTACCGGTGGCTCCTTTATCAGCCCCTGGATCAGAGATGGATTTCCCGTCCCTGGCTTTATGCTTGCTAACTTGGACAAGAGGTCGGCCCTCGCATTTCTTTCTCTGGGTACATGTCGAATCATGACCTCTTCAAAATCTTCACACAACTTTTTTACCATCTCCAAATACTTCTGGAGTAGGGAATCTTTGGCCTGAGAGGTCCCGTTAACCTGGGAAGTAACAATCTGGGAGTCACTATTGACTTCGACCCATGATACCCCGACCTCTGTGACCAAGAGCAGGCCACCTATCAAGGCTTCATATTCCACCTGATTGTTAGATACCGGAAAATCAAACTTTACTGATTGCTCGTAAGTCATCCCGGCTGGGCTTTCGAGTATTATCCCTGCCCCTCTGAACACCTGGTTGGAAGCCCCGTCCACATGAAGTTTCCACCGTGTGTTTGTGTTCTCGGGTGGATCCCCGACTACCTCCACCAGGAAGTCCACCATTGCCTGGGCCTTGATTGCATGCCTGGGCTCGTAGTGCAAATCGTACTGGGACAGTTCGATTGCTCATGCCATCATGAGGGCCGCTAAATCGGGTTTCTGTAGAACCTGTCTAATGGCTTAGTCGGTTCTGACAATGATCGGGTGTCCCTGGAAGTATTGTTTCAACCTTCTGGATGAGGTTAACGGGGCATAGGCCAGCTTTTCTAGCTTGGTGTACCTCAGTTCTGCACCTTGGAGCGTCTTACTGACGAAGTATACTGGTTGCTGGACCTTGTCTTCCTCTCGAATGAGGGCAGCCGCCAGGGCTTGATCTGTTACTGCCAGGTATAAAAATAATAGCTCCCCATCTTTTGGCTTGCCGAGGATAGGAGGTTCTGACAGTATCCTTTTGAAGTGGTTGAATGCTTCCTCGCATGCTGGGGTCCATTCGAAGGCTATTCTCTTCTTCATCAGATTAAAGAAGGGGAAGGCCTTTGCTGCCGAGGTGCCGAGAAAGCGGGATAGAACAGTGAGCCTCCCCGCCAACCTTTGAACATCCTTGATGCAACCCGGACTTGTCATCCGCAAGACAGCTTCGCACTTATCCGGGTTGGCCTCTACTTCCCTGTGTTATCATAAAGCCGAGAAACTTCCCGGCTTCCATGGCAAACGCGCACTTAAGGGGGTTGAGTCTCAGGTTGTGCTTACGAAGGGACTCGAAGACAGTCTCAGGGTCTCTTACCAGATCATTCGACTCACTGGTCTTTACGAGGATGTCGTCAACGTATACCTCAACCGACTTGCCGATGAGGCTGCTGAAGACTTTGTTCATCATCCTTTGATAGGTTGCCCCATCATTTTTCAGTCCAAATGGCATCACTTTGTAACAGTAAGTCCCAGTTAGCGTTATGAACGTTGTCTTCTCCTCGTCAGGCTGGTGCATGGGTATTTGATTGTACCCGGAGTAAGCATCCATGAAACTCAGGAAACGATATCCCGATGCTGCGTCGACCAGGGCGTCGATGTTTGGAAGGGAAAAGAGTATTTGGGGTAGGCTTTGTTGAGGTCCGAGTAGTTGACACACATTCTCCACTTCCCATTGGCTTTCTTAACGAGGACTACATTGGACAGCCATGCCGAGTACTCAAGCTCTCTTATAAACCCGGCATCTAGCAGGCTGGCCGTCTGCTTGGCCACCTCGTTTGTTCTTTCCTGCGACATTTTCCTCCTCTGCTGTGCTATGGGCTTGGCATCCGGCTTTATGGCCAGCCGGTGGGACATGAAGTTGGGGTCCACTCCTAGCATATCGGCTGGGGTCCAGGCAAAGAGATCGCCGTTAGCTCTTATAGTCTTCACGAGAGGCTCCTTCAGGTGGTGGGGGAGATTTCTATTCACGAAAGTAAACTTTTCCTTCGAGTCCCCAACTTGAAACTTCTCTAGGTTGCCCTGGGGCTCTGGCCTCGAGTTCTCGTCTAGCCTTGCATCTAAATCGGCCAGAAAAACACCGGCTGCCTCCTTTGACCTCTTTCTCAGGGAAACGCTGGTGTTATCACTTGCGACGGCCGTTTCCACATCACCTCTTATGGATCCAACGATCCCATCATCTGTGATGAATTTCATGACCAAAAACTTAGTACATATTACAGCCGAGAATTCATTGATTGTCTTTCTCTTCATAATGACGTTGTAAGCTGTGGAGTCTCGTAAGACAACGAACTCCGCCATTACTAACTTCTTTGCTTCATTCGACCCTACACAGACCGGGAGGGTGATCACTCCGTCGGGCCTTATGTAGTTGTCCCCTAGGCCTATGACCTCATGTTGGTGGACCTTGAGGTCAGCCTCCTTGAGCCCCAGGGCATCAAATACATTTCTGAACATGATGTTTGAGTCGGCCCCTGTGTCAACGAGGATTCGTTTGACTAGGCCTGTGCCAATCCTCGCTGTGATCACCATAGGCGGGTTCTTCGGGAGGTCGTGCAGCCATTGGTCCTCTGGGCAAAAGGACATCCTGGGTGGGTCCCTGGACAAGGTCCTCAGATTCCCTGACGACACAGCCAAGATTTTGACATCCTTCCTTGTCGATTTTGACTTGGGGGCGAGTCTTGCCCTACCACTACGTTGACAACTACTGTAGGGGTGTTGTCTGCGTTCTCCGTGGTACCTTGCCTTTGCTTCACAGCTCGGCTGCGATCCTCCTCGGACCGTTTGCGCTCCCGTCTTCGCGGTTCCCTGATGAACTGGGAGAATTCAGCTAACTTTCCCTCACGAATAGCTTGCTCCTGGGCATTCTTGAGGTCAAAGCAGTCTTGCGTCTTGTGGCAGAAGCCTTTGTGATAGTCACAGTACAAGTTCTTGTTCCCCCCTGTCCTGTCCTTCAGCTGCCGAGGCTTTGACAAGATCCCTTTGTTCGCTATTTGTTGATACACCTCTGTTATAGGGGCTATGAGGGGGGTATAATTTGTGAAACATTCCGACCCGAGGAAACGATTTGGGTAGCTTTGTCGACGCTCTTTCCCTGGGGTCTCCCTTTGTTTTTTTGAGTAGACGGGTTTCCTAGGATGGGGGTTAGCTGGCTGCCGTTTATTGGCTGCCACCACCTGACTAACTTCCTCATCATTGATGTATTCTTTGGCTATATTCTGAATTTTCTGCATCGTCCAGACGGGTCTAGTGGTGAGGTGCTTTCTGAAATTCTCATTTAGTAGGCCGTTTGTCAAACACAAACTGGCCACCGAGTCCGTTAGGCCATCTATTTCTAGGCACTCATCGTTGAACCTGTCTAGGAACTTCCTGGTTGGTTCTCCATTTTTCTGGGTGATCCCTAGCAGGTTGATTGGGTGCTTCGCTTTGACAATACGCGTGGTGAACCGGGCTAATAAGCTGCGTGATATGTCCGCAAAGGTCGTAATGGACTCTTACGGGAGCGCGTTGAACCACCGAATCACCGGCCCTGCCAGCATCACCGGGAATGCACGACACCTCACTGCATCGCCTACCCCTTCGAGATCCATCCTTGCTTCAAAAGCCGTCAGATGTTCTTGAGGGTCCTTGGTCCCGTCGTACTTCATGTCCATCGGTTTGTTGAAGTGTTTGGATAGGCGAACTTTGAGGATAGAGGGGTGGAAAGGGGTTGCCCCTATGATGACGAGGTCCTGTTTTTTCCTTCCTCCGTTTCCCCGGGTTTCCCCGTGGCCCTCGGTCCTTTCAGGCGTACGGGAACGGGTTCGAGCATTGGTCTCGGCTCGCCCGTTATCTCCTCCCCGACTTCCCTCACGGCCTTCCGCCCTCCTGAGTGGAGAGCGGGTGCGGGATAGGCTCGGCCAGGAGTCCCTGCTATGGGAGGGGCGATATCGATCTTGTGCCGCTAGCTCGCATTCGAGATTCTGCACCCTGTGTCTGGGCTCCTGCATGATCCTTGCGTGGTCGTCTCCCGTTCCTCGGAAAGGACAACTTTCGGGAGATCGAAAGCGTTGGTTTTCTCTTTGTGTCACGTGGCTCGACTGTTCGCAGGAGGTGCCTGCAGAACTCACCCTGCTCCTCATGCGGGCTCCTCCTTCTTCACGAAGCTCGTTCGAGTGTGGGAACAACACTGCCATTCAATCCAGGTCCCCACAGACGGCGCCAATGTTCGGTTGCTTGGGTCCGAAGCGGATTTGGTACGATGGAGTTCGAGAGTTGGTGGGTTACTGGATGCCTAGCCTGGGAGAGCTCCGGAGGGCAGGTGAGCGAGACTCTTCCGAGCTAACGAGGAGGGTGGTGCCACCTACAAGGACTCCAACGCTAAAGTTAGTATCCGTACAAGAGGCGGCAATTAGGATAAAGGGAGTGACGTACCTGGGGGGAGGGGTAAGGCCCTCCCCTTATATAGTTTGTACTATAGTAGGTCTCACATGTGCAGACCCTCTTTCCTAGAAGTTTCCTTTCCATCTGTCCAAGGATTCTGATGAGGTAGGGGAGTGAGGTGAGTTGGCGGGTCAGGAAACCTGTCGGGTAAGCTCGCGGGAAGCACCCGAACCCGATTTGCTTGTGGGCTGGGCCGGAACAATAATTAACCCATTCAGTTCTCTATTCCCAAATCCCAATATCCTGTTGCAATTTCCCCCTCCCATTGTACCATTTTAGCTTCTTTTTTTCTTTTACAGCGACAAACGGGTGTTGAAGACTAGGCTCGGCCCAAAATAAAATTTAATCCATATTTTTCAAGTTTGAATTTTTTATTTTTGTAATATTTAAGCCAGTTAAAATTATATTTTGTGATATTTATTATCAAAGATTGTCCAATCTATTTCACCAAATATATATACTTTGTAGATATTCGGTCCAAAATGATATTTTATAATTAAAATATATATTTATAGAGAAATTAATATGTTATACTTTTATATTTCGTTAATATTTTTATATTATATAATATTAGTTTTACTTTAAAATAATTTAAAAAAGAAGATTTTATTTATAAGTAAAATTTAAAAAATTATATACATTAATTATCTATGAAGCACGGACACTTTACTGAATTGTAGTGTCCGCATATCGGATACATTTTATTTTTAGACACAACACTCATCGACACTAATCTGACACGCGTGTCTTCTGTGTCTAACCGTGTCTTAATAAAAGAAATAAAAAAATTCTTCTCCAGACACACCTAGATACCATCACGTGTCAGTATATCTAGCTTTATTCTTAACATATATTCTTGAAATGCGTTTAGAAATAATATATACTATTAATTATTAAAGCAAAATATTCTGAATACTTTATATAATTAAATAAAGACATTAAAAATATTTAAAAAATATTTTATATATATATCATGTTCACGTATCTTATAAAAATTTAAAATTCGTGTGTCCGCATGTCCCTTTGTTCGTGTGCGTGCATCATAACTAATTATATATCTAAACATCTAGTTGATCCATTTTAATCCTTTTAGTTCAAATTAATTTAAAATTAAGTTCAAATATTTAAAATAAACCCTATAAAGTACAAAAATGTTATTCATATACCAAAATTAGCTACTAATATATTTGTGTATAAATATGTGTAATTTAATTTATTTTTAATGTGTATTTATATTCCTAACATATATAAAAATTATCCTATTGACGTTTTACTAAACACAAGCCAGGTAAGAAATCAGACCAAAACTATGTAACCTTTGCATTCTGAGTCAGCTTATCGTATGTATCAGGAAACAGGAACCAAAGTGGATGGAGATTCTTCCAAATTTATTAGTCTCTACCCAGTCATAATCACCCTACAACACAATCCAGCATTTCAAAGAACAAGGGACATTTCACCAAAAGAATCTTTGAAGATACAAATCTTAATTATCATGTAATATTACTGCACTTGTACCAAATAATACAATCAAATTCATCAAAAGCAAAAAACAGTGGCAAAAACTATTCTGAAGATGTGCTACTTGGACAAAGGAAAAGGGGTAACAAAAACAAAAAAATGATGCTGGAATTCTACTTGATGTATTGGGAGACCCACTTGAAGCCGTCGCCGTATCCCATCTTGCGGACGATGCTGCACATGAACACTTCGAGAGGTCGAAGGTTGGAATCCGTGAGATTGATCTTGCCTTTGCCCGTGGTGAAATTTGTCAGGCCGAGATGATATCGTAGCTCCTCTTCCGAAGCTGCGTATGGGATGTCGATCTTGTTTCCTAGCACTAGAAACGGAACATTTGCCAAGGCTTCATCTGAAAGCAACGCGTCAAGCTCCTTCTTCGATTCTGCAAACCTCTCCTTGTCGTAGGCATCTACCAGATAAACAACAGCATCCACCTGAAAAGCCGAAACCAGTGAAACTCTATATCCTATTTGGTAACTGTTCAAGGACAAATAAACAGAGTGACACAAACCTGTTTAGAGAATGAGACGGGTATAAGAGTAGGCAAGAATCAAATGCCTCTTATCCTAAGATAACTTTTCCAACTTTCTATCCACCAAAAATTTAGAGACAACTGACTCTGTCATAATTGTCACAATGTTTCTGTCTCGAGACACTTACCAGACACAACCTAAAAGAGTTAAGCTACTAAAGAATTGATCACCAATCTTCAAGAAGTTATGGTACAATGGAATATAAGTCCAGTCAAACTACAGTAAGAGCAGAAAAGAATCAATGAATCAAACCCCAAACCCTTGTATGGATTGTTGAATAAACAAGGAAATGCATCCAGGGACTAAGCAACAATTATGAAACAAAATTCAGTCATCATTACTAGATACCTCTTCTCCGAGAGGTGAAAAAATATATCAATTCACAATTATATATTCTAAATGTATAATGCATAAAAAGAATGAGTCAATCACTTTGGGGGGGGGGGGGGGGGGGTTCTTATAGTTATACTTTTGTGCTGATCTAAGTACGTGAATTCTCCCTCTCAGTCTTGTAATGTTCTTGTTTTAGAATACATTAGGGAGCAAAAAGGACATGTTTGGAAAGTCACTAGTAAACACCTCCTGGAAGTTCATTAAGGGGTGCTATCAGCGAAAACTTCCACTTTCAATATCTGCCTCCGATGAATCAGATAACTACAGAGAGCTTTATCTGGGATTAAGAAGGCATAGATTGCAGGATGAGTAAGAACTTATGCAAATCAGCCTAGTTACTATTATTAACAAGAAGAATGAAACAGAAAAAACTGTAAGAGTTTGAAACAAAAATGTGGTAGCCGGGAAATAGCAACGTATTGGCAAAGGATCACAGGAAAAAGGAGCAAGACCAAAAAGCACTTAAAGTGAAAACCAGCACTCCATATGGAAAATGAACACTAATGAACAGACCAGATTGGAAGTAGGTGATATGCTATGTTAAGTTGAAACGGTTCGCAACCAAGGAGCATAGACACCCCACTGAGCTGCCTAGCAAGCACACCACGAACTCTAACAGTTAATAACACTCGTTCAACACACTTGTCACTTGTGTCCAACCATGTCTAGATCAATAAATAAATAAATAAATAAATAAACGAACCTCTTTGAACACACTGTAACATAGCCAATCAACAACAACAACAAAGCCTTGTCCCACTAAGTGAGGTCGGCTACATGAATCAAATGACGCCATTGTGCTCTGTCATGTAACATAGCCAATCAAGATATAATATAATTGGCTATAGGAGCACTAGCCACCTTGTCTGTGAAGCAATTTGTCCCATCAATGAAACAAAATAGAATGCTTCAAGGACTCAACAGAAACAAAGTGAACAACCAAGCTCCAAAGCATCACCACAAAGAAAAATCCCACTTTGGCAATTGCTAAATCATTACAAATTATCACTGGGCATAAATCAGAAATTGAGAAAAATAATAAACAAAGCAAAAACTCAAAATAACGATTATAACCTTTGCATAGTAGTCTTTCCAGACTCTGCGAGCAACTTGGTGGCCACCCAAATCAAAAGCCTTGAACTTGATCTTGCCAATGCTCAATTCCTCGGAAGTGGGGTGTTGGGTAGGTTGATGCTGAACTAATCTCTGAAATTGAAACAAACCCCAGAAAAATTAAGAATTAAAAATATCATCTTTTTAAAGTATTTTCAAAGGGTATTGAAATTGATGAAAGGGGGGGACAAGAACCTCGTCTTTGAGCATGTGAAGGAGGGTGGTCTTGCCGGCATTATCGAGACCCAGGAAGAGAATCTTGGCTTCTTTTTGCCAAAGGCCGAGGGAGGCTAGAATGCCATAGAACCAGTCAAAGAGGAACATGTCTTGAGAGATCCAAACCCGAAAGTGAAAAGGGGAAAAGGAACAAGATACAGATCGCAGGTTTGAGGAACGATGATTGAGAAGGGAAGCAGATCTTGGGTTGGGAGATACAGATCCTACATCATGTAATGTTTTTGTCTCTTTTTTTGCATTTACAAAAGCATGTGGTGGCAATGCTATGCACCAATCTATTCTTTTATTTATTATTTATTTCTTTTTTCTAAAAAATTCATGTCATTTAAATATTAATATGTATTATGTTAAATAATTTAATTGAATATATTTAATTATTTAATTATTTTAGTTATTATTTTTATATAAAAATCATTTTATGAAAATAATTATCTAATTTTATACTAATTTTAAATAAGATATGAAATATCAAAATTTATATACTAAATAAGAATGTAACTTAAAATAATAGAAAACCAATTGAATTGGATTAGTGAAATGTTTTTGTTAATAAGACCCAATGACAACAATCTAATCAACATATATTAAAATATTTGCTTCAAACACTTAATAGTTGAAGAATCATACAAAATCAAAATAAGGCTAGTTTGAAAAAATAGTTTAATTAAGCTATTTTTAAAAAAAATAGTTTAAATAATAAATAATTATATTAAAAATAGTTTATAAATTAGTTATTTTGTATTTAGATTTTTAATTTTAAAAGTGATTATTTTATAAAAATATAATAAAAAATAGTAGTATTATGAGAGAAATTTTTTTTAATTTTTTTATAAATTTTTAAATAATTTTTTAAAAAACTGTAATTTAATTTTAAAAAAATATTAATACTATTATTTTTTATAAATTAAAAACTCAAAAATATTACTTTTGAAGCTTCCAAACGAACCTAAATACTATCATGTAATTTTCTTATAAAAATAGAATAATTATGCATCATCTGACATCATCGTAGATTTCATCACTTGTTAATTCTTTAAAGATCAAACATATATTTTCTTACTTGGTGTGTATCATTTCACATTTTAATAAGACTTTAATTTTCCAACAGCTCAATGGAGGACAGCTTTGGGGACCAATGATGTTGGTGTTGGTTGGCTGGCTGGCCTTGTAATTAGTGAGTTGTATGTAACTTATATATTATATTTCACTTTATTTATAAAGATTTATCTTATATTCTAAAAATATATATTAAAATTATAAATTAAAAAATATTAAAAATACAAAAAATTAAATTTTTAATATATTTATTTTGTATTTATTATATATCTTTAAGATATATATTAATTAAACTTTATTTATAATTTTTTTGTTAAGATAATTAATGTTGTACAATAATTTAACTTTTATGGGCTAATCTTATATTGAATATTATTTAACTATATTGACCAGATATTGAATATTTTTTATTTATTATTTAAAATTTATGTTTTTGACATACTATTGTAATTTGAATATTCATTTTCCAATTATTCGATTGATACAATTGTAAATCGTAGCCAACTACTCTCTAACCCTAAGTATGTAGATGATTAGATGCCATTATAACCAAAATTAAAGGGCTCAAACTAGTCTCTTATAATGAGAAGAAAAGTTTGCTAATCTTGGTTTTAAGAGTTGCAACTATATTAAATGAACTTCATATTGTTTAACATTGAAAATTTAGGTATATTTGGTAGAACTATAATCTATTTTTATATTTTACAAGTATTTTTTTATGATTATTGGTAAATTATCTAAAAAAACAATATACTCAATTACTTACAAGAAAAAACTCAATTACTAAATCAAAAAGTATGAAAAAACAATGAGGGAGATAAACAACGTGAACAATGAAATAAAAAAAGGAAAATAGAATAAATTTTTTTATTAATTAATTATTAATTATTTCAGATTTTAAAATTTAAAAGATAAGGATTTTAAATTAAACCACATTAGTTACATCGATTATCATGCTAACTTCTCTCTTCTATTCGCAAACTCCGGTCTGCAGAGTAATCCAGCCGCTACTTTACTTTTCCAATCTCTGGTCAGACGCCGCCCAGATTCTAGCCGCCGCCGCCCAGCCCTTAGCTGACGTCGTCCAACCTCTCCGCGAACTTCCGATCGAGCTGCACAAGCCCTGGACAACCTCCTTTGTGCTGCCCAACTGCCACCGGTCGTGCAGCCTCCCCCTTAGCCCACAGCCGCTCAGACCCCAGCCGCTGTCGCCCATCCTTCAGCCGACAGCGGCACACCTCTCTGCGAACGTGCGATCAACCTCTTCGCAAACGTGCGATCGCGCTGCACAAGCCTCGGACAGCCTCCTTCACGCTACCCACCGGCCGCCAGCCGTGCATCCTCCCCCGAAGCCCACTGCCGCCTAGACGCCAGCGCCGCCCATCCTTTAGCCGATAGCGTCCCCTTCCACGACAGATCCGAACAATATATATTGTCATATGCGACTGCATTTTGGTACGTTCATCACCTCTTATGTGGAGTGAAGGGAGCTTGATCATGGTTGCTGGTTATGTTCATTCATCTCCTTTTTCTTCTACTTCAATGGCCAGTTTAGGATGGTCATTTTAGTAGGTATGCGGATGGTTATTTTGATTCTTATGTGGATGATTATTTTGATTGGATTGGGTTTAGTTATATATAATTAAAATATGTTAGATGTTCAATTCATTATGTATGCGGATGGTTATTTTTATTTTTAAGTGAATAGTTATTTTTACTACGAGTGAGGGGCACCGGTGGTGGCATGTGGCAAGCCTGAAGTGGGATGATTATTGATGAAGGTGGGAGTGGCAGCCAATTAAAAAAAAAAGGGTAAATGTTTTGGTAAATTAAAATTTGGGATGATTATTTTTTTACAACAACTAAGTGAATTTTTTTATTTAGATAATTTGTGAAATATTTTTTTATTTTTACATGTATTGGACTAAATCTGCAGCCCATTATTCACATTATTTAGATTTTCTATTGTCTTTCTAGTAGAATTCTTACTGAATTACACGTTCACTCAAATAGTCAAGTATCACACAACTCTCATCACTTCACTCTTCTACTCAAGGCACATTGATCTACATCAAATTATGATTTAATTTGGTAAAACATTTTAAAAGAATATTTGTATTTTTGAAAAATACAAAATTTTTATTATTTTGTATTTGATAAATAAAAAAATAATTATTTTATTAATTTTTATAATTTTATTAATTTTTTAATTAGATACTTTTTAAATATCTTTTGTTAAAATAATATATTTGTTTCGAAATGTTTATTTTTGTGTTTGATGTAGAATAAGTTAAAAGGATCTTATAAAAAATATTTTAAATTAGTGTGTGTGTTTTTTTTCAAGTAATAACTAGTAAAGATTTAATTATAAATTTTTATATAATATAAGAATTTAATTATAAATTTTGAATTTATAAAGATCTAATTAAAAATTTATAAAATTATAAAGACTAACAATAATTAACCTATAAAAAAATCATATGCATGTGTTTATAATTTTTTGAGGTAAATACTAAATTGGTACTCGAAAGATTCTGGCGCTGACAAAATGATACTTGATATTTATTATTGACAAAATAATCCCTAAAAGATTTTAAAATTTGACAAAAGTGACCAACCGTCAATTGACTTATCTAAAGTTTAGGGGTGGCATATCAGTTAACAATTATCATAATTACAAAAGTTACTCACATTTAATTTTTATAATTTTAAAGACACCACAATTTCAATTTTTTAAAAATTCTAATCCTTTTTTTTCTCTTCTTCTTCCGCAATTTCCTCACTGCACATCCCTAACAAATTTTCTTTCTCTTTTCCTTTGTCACTCATCCCGATTTCCTTCCATTCGGGCTCTTTAGGTTTATTATCTCTATCTCTCTCTGTTGCTCCATCCTCGGCCTCTTCCGCTCGTAATTCTCTGACAAAAATTTGTCACTAAATACTCTCCATATGATCAGGATGATGCCTCTGAAATGAGAGCTTCTGGTTCTTCACTTGCTTGTTTTGGTTCTAATTTTGATTCTTTTGACTTTGGAATATTAATTATTGTTATTATTGCTGATGCGAATCTCTATCGAAATTCCAAGCAAAACCTTCTATTTGGCCAGGGATGGTGGATTTAAGGGTGGGGTTGGGGATCACGGTGAAAAAATCAGGGGTAGTTTCATCAGAGAGTTAAAGGATAAAGTTGAGATATTTGTAAAATTGTATCAACGCTCGTTCGAAGAAGTTATTAAGGTGTTGGTGTTGGTTTTGTTAAGGTGAGAAATTTGAAGAGAATATGGATTTCATATATTCTATAGTTATGAAACTTTTGAGAATTAGAGAGAGTAAGGAAATAATAACAACATAATAGGGGCAAATTTTAATTTTTGTGGAAGGGATTGATTGAGTTTGGGTGGAAGAATGAGTATGGAAGTGGGTTTTAGCCTTTTAAAGTAAATTTGAGGTGGTGGGAGTGATCAGGGTTTTTAAAAAATTGAAATTGGGGTGTTTTTAAAATTATAAAATTTAAAAGTGGATAATTTTTGTAATTATGATAATTGTTAACTGACACGTCACCCTTAAACTTTAATTCTAGGCAACTTAATTGACGATTGGTCATTTTTGTCAAATTTTAAAGTCTTTCGGAAATTATTTTGTCAATAATAAAGATCAGGTACCATTTTGTCAGCGTTAGAATCTTTCAGGTACTGATTTGTATTTACTTCTAGCTTTTTAAAACTAATTTGTACATATTAAAATTTAAAAAGTATAATATAATTTTTATATATTAATGAATATCTATATTTATTCTCATTATTTATTATATTTGTATAAATTAAAATAGGATAAAGAAAGTTTGGCAAAAATTTTAAAAATATCCCTAAGTTTTATTTTATTTTAATTTTATTCCAAAATTTTTTATTTGCATCAAATATACCTATAACAGCTAAATTTTAAAAAAAGTTAAGACCAGTCCAACAATAATGTATGATAATTATGTTTAATTTGCTTGTGTTAAAGATTGTTCTTATACAATTGTTGTTGAATTGATTCTGTTTTTTTGAAAAATTAGCCACCAAATATATATTTGATACAAATTAAAAATTTTTGGAATAAACTTAAAACAAAATAAAATTTATGAATATTTTTAAAATTTTTACTAAATTTTAAAGAACAAAAGATATAATTTACCTATTAAAATATTTTGAATTTTAGAAACAATTTAGTTAAATATAATTTAAATGAGGTAACAAATGGTGTTAATCAGCAATATAATTATGTGGATTTTGAATCCATGTACACTTAGATTATCCTTGTTTCATTTCAATTGATAATCTATAACTCTCTTCTCTCAAGGTTTGACTTAATTCCTCACTGAATAACCATGAAGACTAGTAATTGCTTTTTTTAGTTGCATTACAAATCATCTCAAATAAGTTTTAATACAAATAACTAATTATTTTACTTTTGTTTGACCCCATGAAAAGATTAGTACATTTTAGCAAATAAAAATATCCATTGTTTCTGTTAGATAAAATATTTTTTTTTATAAGAAAATTATAAAAATAAATAATTAGTTGTTTGGTAATATTCCTATATATAATATTTATATCTATTTTAAATTAAGTTAGATCATTTGATAGTTGGTTATTTATTTAAATTTTGAAATTAACAGCAAGCAAGAAGTGCGGGAACAGCTACAAGAAATTCAAATTTCCTGCAAGTGGTGTACAAAGAGTAACTGCCCATTGAGATTAGGCTAGTCTATAAATAGAGCTTTAGGAACACGTTGTAATCAGTTCAGTTCTTCTTGGAAAACACTTAGAGACCCAAAAATGCTCTCAGCCCCTTGGCATCACAGAGTAAAATTGGGAATCTTAAGTAATTCCTCTGAACTCAAACACTTGTATTTTGCTTTCTTTCAGTTTTTATTAATAAAATTTATTTACTTTTACGTCTTTTTCTCTTTTACGTTCATGTTTCTTCTTTCATCTTCTTTTTAATTTCCTGTTTGTTTTAATTTCTGCATTTTACTTTGCCTCTGGCACCTTGTATGTTTTTCTTTTTATCTTTAATTTTACTTTTGAAACTACAATTGAGACTTTGAGACACCCACAAAAGGAGTCGTTCCGCTCCTTGAATTAAGATTGTGAAACAAAACTCGAAAATTGTTGATTTATTTGTTGTTAACAATGGAACAAAAATTTGAGTAAAACAAATTGGCACGCCCGGTGGGACATTGTCAATAGATTGTAGTTTGTCAAAAGAAAAATCAAGAGTTTTGAATTTGCATGTGGTTGCGTAGTGGTAAATTCGTGCGTCCAGAGCCAAGGAAATCAGCGTCAGTTGACATGTCAAATACTTCTGCAGCATCTTCTTCTACTTCTAGTGATGAGATTAGAGGAAATGAATCCAGGAATTCTCCTGTGATTTCAAATGCAGAGCCTACCTTGATGTCAGTGAGGCATGATGGCGTTGGCCATACCCATACAGGGTTAAATGCAACTCACATAAATACCATGGGGTGGCCGCCATATGGCTTGCCACCGGGGTATGTCCCCTCCATGGTGACACAAGGATTGCCTGTGCCTCTCTACTCAACTTTTCAAAATCCTCTTTATCAAAATCCATATGGCATGTCAAATGTACCTGTTTCTGAGGTGTCAGGTTCACACGTATCACAACAAAATTTTTCACATGCTATTAATACAGGAAATAATGGTGCATCTAATTCTACTACGTCCACTGTCACTAGGGTAGAAAATTCCAGACCTGTATTTCCTGACATGTCAAGAGCAATGCCTGTTAATCAACCTAGTCAAACTGTGGGATCTTTAGCAAATATTAGGCAGCAGATGGATGAAAGCCACCATGATCTAGTAAACATGTTAACTCATCAAATGGTGACAGTTTTAAATCCTCTTCTAGAAAACACAAACACTAGAATTGAACAATTAAATAGGCAAGTCAATAGGATTGCTACTGTGGTGAATTTAGAAGAAAATGATAACTTGGGTTTAAGATTTGATAATGTCAATCAGAACGGTGGAGCAATTCCTAATTATGATGTTCATATGCCTAGACAGGGTCAAAATGCTGATGATATGTTAGAAAGACTTAGACAAAATAACTTAGGGGGGCATTATAATCTAGCAAGAAATGTTGAACAAGTTTTAAACCGTTTGGGATTTAATGTTGGTTGCTTGAATAGGCCATATTTTGTGTCTGCTTTTCCTGAGTGTGTCCAACAAGCAGAGCTCCCAAGGGGTTGGAAAATTCCAAAATCCCTTACAAAATTTTCTGGAGAAGAAAATGAATCTACAGTAGAGCATATTGCTCGATATACGGTTGAAATTGGGGAAGCAGCTTCTAATAAATATCTCAAGATGAGATACTTTCCTTCTTCTTTAACAAAAAATGCATTTACATGGTTCTCTAACTTGAGACCAAATTCTATTCATTCTTGGGCGCAGTTGGAGAGAAATTTTCATGATCAGTTTTTCCGAGGTGAATTGAAAGTTAGTCTTACGGATTTATTCTCTGTCAAACGTGCAGAAGGAGAATCCATTGATACCTATTTGGCGCGGTTTAGAAACATGAGGAATAAATATTTTACTCCGATTCCAGAATCTGAAGTTGTCAAAATGGCCACTAATGGGCTAGAATTCGGAGTTAGGAAGAAACTTGTTAATCAACATACTTTAGATCTTTCCCAATTAGCTGAGAGAGTAAGACAGATAGAACAAATTAAGAAAGAAAAAGAAAATTTTAAAAGGGGTTCAAAAAAGGTTGCATATGTTGATTGTTTTTCCGATAGTAGTGATTCAGATGAAAAAGAGATTTATATTGCTGAATTACGTGGGGGTCCTCCTTATGTATGCAAATCTTTGAAGCCTGTTAAAGGAAAGGAAAAAGTTTCTTCTTATTCTAAAGTTGAAAATAAGACTTATTCTTTTGATATTTCTAAGGCAGATCAAATATTTGAAGTTTTATTAAAAGATAAGCAGCTTATTTTACCGGAAGGAAAAAAAATGCCTACAACTGATGAAATAAAAAATAAGAAATTTTGTAAGTTTCATCAAGTATTTTCTCATACCACTAACAATTGCGTCCGTTTCAGGGATTTGATACAAAAAGCAATTGAGGAGGGAAGACTGAAGTTTGAAGATAAAACTACTATGAAGGTGGACACTGAACCATTTGCTGCTGACTCAAATTATGTTGAGCCATTCGATTTGTCAATCAACATGGTAGAAGTTGATGCCACGATGGTTAGTGCTAAAAATGAAAATAAAGACCTGAGAGTCTTTAAACAAGATAAGAAACCAGTTTATCCGCGTCCTGGTGAGGATTTGTTAGATTTTTTGTTAAGAATTAAAGAATCTGACAGCACCATTGCCATGTGCCCAAAGTGCAATGCTGTTTTTGACAAGGAAGCTGCAAAAGAGTTTGAAAAGTACAAAGTTGAAGAGAAAGAAAAGGCTGAGTTGAGAAAGAAGATTGCTGAAAAAGAAAATAAAACTAACGAGCTAAAGCGGAAGATAGCCGAGGGAAAACAAAAGTTGGGCGGTCAAACTCCTTTGAACAAGTGCGTCAACAACACTGGAGTACAACCTGTCAACCAGAAGATGAAGACTGTGGTCATGATTGATGGAAGACCTGATGGATTTTCTCAAAAGACAAGAGTTCCTCCCACCAAAATCTCAAACAATAAATGGGTCCAGAATGTGAGAAATGTGCAGAATCAACCTACTGCTTTTGCAAGAGGAAAAAACAAATGGGTGAAGTCTAGACCTTTTAAGCTTAGGTACTATGAGTCTCAATTATGGAACATGAATCATGCACAAGACGGAGGTAGTACATATATTCCAAAAAATGTGCCTGTTCCCTCAAAGCCAATTTATTCTTGTTATAATCCTAACATGCAGCAGGTTCCTAATTATTCTCCTTGGTCAAATTGTCAAAATATTCCAAAATATTCTCCTTTTACAATTTTTGAGCAGAAAGAGAATATGCCTGAGTATGTTCATTTGAATCCATACAAGGGACACGGAGTAGATTTTCCTCCTTTGCCAACCATGGCCAAGTCTGTAGAAACAGGCAATTCTTCTAATCACCCTAAGTGCGATAAAAATGTCAAGAAGGATTTTGCTGGGAAAAGGGTGATGGTTGAAAACAAGGGAGAAAATGATGAAGATTTAATTACTGATAATTTTGACACTGGTTTTGATGACAGCTTAGAAGCAATATTTGGTGTTAAGCAACCTATAGTTGTGGTGTCAATACTGCCTGAGGAGTATAGTCAAGTCCAGGAAGTAGAGTCATTAGAAGATGATTGTTATGATGTCTTTCCTGGAAGCGAATGCTTATTGCTAGACAACAACATGTGTGGTGGAGGATTATTTGAGAAGCCTACTGAAAATGATAAGGAACACTTGCGTCCACTGCATATCAAGGCTCGTGTCGATGGAAGGATAGTCAATAAGATTTTGGTTGACGGGGGAGCTGCTGCCAATCTAATGCCTGAAAGAATGATGGGAAGGTTTGGAAAAACTGAAAATGATCTGATTAAAAGTAGCATTGGGGTAACAGATTTTAATGGAAGGACTTCTTCTGTTAGAGGTGTGGTTCCGCTGTCAATTGAGGTTGGTTCTGTCAATAGGCCAACTCTATTTGTGGTTGTTCCTTCTAAGGCTGGTTTTAACTTGCTTTTGGGACGTGATTGGAATCATGGAATGGGTGCTATTCCATCCACTCTACATCAAAAGTTGATTTTCTGGAACGAAGATGGAGGAGTGGAAGAAGTTTCTGCTGATAATAGTACATGTTACTATGATGAGATGCATGTGGAGTTCAGGATGTATAACCTTGGAGTCAAGCCACTGACAGTTGACACCAAGGCATTTAATCTTGAAAGTATTGAGATGTGCAAAATAGATATGAATGGTTTTATTTTGGTCCCAAAGGCCGGGGCGGATACGGCCTCAAGAGAAACTTAGATGATGAGTTCGACGAGCCAACTGGCTCGGCTGTCAGCCTATATGGCAGACAGAGAAGGGTGCATTGACAATGTACCTTATGATTGTATATATGATGATGGTCCTTTAGGTTTTGAAAAAAAAAATAACACTGACACTGTAAAAAAGGTTGAAGTGCAGGATCCTTTGGAGGAAGTAGATATTGGTAACGGTGACTATCCTAGACCAACATATGTGAGCAAGATGCTATCTGATGATTTCAAAAAAGAAATAGTGGAGATTTTGAAGGAATATTGCAACTGTTTTGCATGGGATTATGCAGAGATGCCAGGTTTGAGTCGTGAATTAGTAGAACATCAATTGCCATTGAAAGCCAATGTTAAACCTTTCAAGTAGCCACCAAGGAGATTTGCTCCTGAAGTCGTGCAGAAGATTAAAAAAGAGATTGAAAGACTTCTTAAGGCTAAGTTTATAAGAACAGTAAGGTATGTCAACTGGATTTCTAATATTGTTCCTGTCATGAAAAAAGAATGGAAAATTAAGGGTTTGCATTGATTTCAGAGATTTAAATTCTGCAACACCAAAAGATGAATATCCAATGTCTATAGCTGATATGTTGATAGATTCTACTGCTGGTCATGAAATGTTAAGTTTTATGGATGGATGTTCAGGTTATAATCAAATATACATAGTTGAGGAAGATGTGTCAAAAACTGCACTTAGGTGTCCAGGTGCTTGAGGAACTTTTGAATAGGTTTTGATGCCATTTGGGCTCAAAAATGCTGGTGCAACTTATCAAAGAGCGATGAATAAAATTTTTCATGACTTTATTGGAAATTTTATGGAAATTTATGTTGACGATGTGGTTGTTAAATCAAATGCTAAAAAGAGCATTTGAAAAATTTAAAAAAAAAAAAAGCATTTGAAAGGATGAAAAAGCATAAATTAAAAATGAATCCCTTAAAATGTGCTTTTGGTTTGAGTGCAGGAAATTTTCTTGGTTTCTTGGTGCAGAAAAAAGAGATTGAAATGGAAAAAAAAATAAACTCTCATTGACATTTGGGTATGTACTTCATAAATACAAAAAGCCTAATTGACTTAGAAATTCTGTTGAGTCTATTAGCTCTTGGAGTCAAAATTATTAGAATGTTAGTGTGGAGATTTTATAGGATTTAGAAATTTTATCAAATTTAATTGACACCTAGAGTTTAACATATGAAAGGAACGACTTCACGAAGTTAGATTCTGTTACTTCTGAAGTTAGGAAAATTGTGTCAATTAAAACAATGAAAGTGTGTGTCAAAAAACTCTTAATTGAAATATTAAAGGTCAAAACAAAGGTCAATTGATACATATTTAATGTGCCGAAATTAGAACAGATATCATTTGACATACTTAAAAATTTCATATAAAAGAATAGACCCCGTTGACAGTTCAATTATTAATGTAAAAATTTTATAGACTTAGAAATTCTGTTAAGTCTATTACCAGTAGGTATTTAATCTGTCAAGCGGATGTGTCTAAAATGTCAATTGACTTTCAATGTCAAAAATAAGAAAAATGTCAATAAACAACTAAGTTTTCTCACTTTCAATTATTGCATATCTTCAAGTGAGAAATCTTGGGGGGCATCTTGTTAGACAAAATATTTTTTTTATAAGAAAATTATAAAAATAAATAATTAGTTGTTTGGTAATATTCCTATATATAATATTTATATCTATTTTAAATTAAGTTAGATCATTTGATAGTTGGTTATTTATTTAAATTTTGAAATTAACAGCAAGCAAGAAGTGCGGGAACAGCTACAAGAAATTCAAATTTCCTGCAAGTGGTGTACAAAGAGTAACTGCCCATTGAGATTAGGCTAGTCTATAAATAGAGCTTTAGGAACACGTTGTAATCAGTTCAGTTCTTCTTGGAAAACACTTAGAGACCCAAAAACGCTCTCAGCCCCTTGGCATCACAGAGTAAAATTGGGAATCTTAAGTAATTCCTCTGAACTCAAACACTTGTATTTTGCTTTCTTTCAGTTTTTATTAATAAAATTTATTTACTTTTACGTCTTTTTCTCTTTTACGTTCATGTTTCTTCTTTCATCTTCTTTTTAATTTCCTGTTTGTTTTAATTTCTGCATTTTACTTTGCCTCTGGCACCTTGTATGTTTTTCTTTTTATCTTTAATTTTACTTTTGAAACTACAATTGAGACTTTGAGACACCCACAAAAGGAGTCGTTTCCGCTCCTTGAATTAAGATTGTGAAACAAAACTCGAAAATTGTTGATTTATTTGTTGTTAACAATGGAACAAAAATTTGAGTAAAACAGTTTCAAATAATTTTTAGGGTAAAAAACGTTAATGTGCCAAGGGGGTTGGAAATTACCTAAATCAGCCAAATGAGTTTTTCATACATCAATCTACCAAATGACAAACATATGTAATTCGAATCAATAAGATTCGAATTTGATTTAGACGTAGTTCGAATTGATATCATTCGAATTATGAGGAAGTAACGTGGCCAAGTAATTCAAATCAATATGTAACGATTTAATCAAGCCTAGTTCGAATTGACTCAATTCGAATTACTACCAGCACCTGAATAAAGAGTTCAAATCTACTTGATTCGAATTAGCAAAGGTTGCTAAGTAAACATAATTCGAATTGATATGATTCGAATTATGTATATATAGTGCGAATGAAGTTGATTCGAATTACTATGAAGGAGAGCTCTATATATATGATGTGTACGTGAGTTGCTCATAATAGAGGGGTCAGATGGCTAGTGAGGATAGTTTTCTAGTATTGGTTCACCACAGAGGATCGATTAAGAGAAAAACTCGATCCGGTGTGAAGTTCACCGATAAGGATCCTCTCTGTATTATCGTGAGGCCTAGCACGAGCTATGATGACCTTGTTAGCTCTATACTGCTAAAGCTTGGTCTGGATGGTCTGAAAAGGGTTAAGAAGTTTTTCTATCGCATTCCAACGACAGTGCTCCAAGATACCGTGAAGTATGACTGTTTCACGATTGGGAGTAATGAGGACCTGCAGGTCATGTATCACTGTCGCCAGCAGTTTTCCGAGGTTAGGACACCAGAGCTGTTGGCAAAGTTGGTTGATGTGGTATCCAGCTCCGGGGGTTCAAACCGGAATACTCACACTTTAGCTATGGTGGCCGGTTCTAGTTCGAGACCTGCCGTTGCTTCTTCATCTGTCCCTGCGTACGAGCCACCGACCCAGTCTGTCGCCTCCCCTTCATTCGCTGTTGACCTTAGGGGCAATGTTGGAGACGAGGTTGGTACAGGGGAACATCTTCCGACCTCATTACATTGTGCTACACCGGCGGGTGTTGGAGACGGATTGTGTGATGATCCAGATAACGATGATGTTGAGCCGGATCTGATTGCCGATGACAGTGGTGACGACCTCGGAGCGAGTGACCCGAGAGGGGCCGCAGGTGGATTTAGTTCTGGCACACAACAGTACCCACCCCATTTTTCATCATTGGACCTGGATGCCATGAGGGATGATGGGCTTCCTGGGCAACAAGCTGGCTTTGGCGCTAGAGATGCAGACGGGTCTGCTGGTATGACAGAGTTCCAGGTTGGTCAGCAGTTCCAGGATAAAGATGAGGTCCTGTTGAGTGTGAAGACTTACAGCATCCGCCGAGGGATACAGTACAAGGTAATTGAGTCTGACTATCGTCGGTATGTGGGAAAGTGTTATGAGTTTGGGAATGGGTGCACATGGTTGATTCGGTTGAGTCTCCGGCAGCGCAAGGGCATCTGGGAAGTGAAACGGTACAACGGACCGCATACGTGTCTCACCACCTCTATCTCCAGCGACCATAGGAGATTGGATTATCATGTCATATCGACATTCATTATGCCAATGGTGAGGGCTGATGCATCCGTCAACATCAAGGTGCTCCAAAATGCCACGGCTGCCTACTTTGGATTCAGGCCGACGTACAGGAGGGTGTGGATGGCGAAGCAGAAGGCTGTTGCTGTCATATATGATGACTGGGATGAGTTGTACAACGAGCTCCCTAGGTGGGTGTTAGGAGTCCAGTTAACCATGCCTGGTTCAGTTGCAGTCCTTCAGACATGCCCTGTTCGAGTTGGGGGACAGCTCGATGAGTCTCAAGCTTATTTTCACAGGCTGTTCTGGACGTTCCCACCTTGTATTGAGGCATTCCGTCATTGTAAGCCGTTGGTGAGTATTGACGGCACCCATCTATATGGCAAGTATGGTGGAACGTTGCTTGTCGCAATTGCACAGGATGGGAACTCCAACATACTGCCCGTGGCATTTGCACTTGTCGAGGGT
The DNA here is from genome assembly GCF_059453495.1 of Arachis ipaensis. Lineage (NCBI taxonomy): Eukaryota > Viridiplantae > Streptophyta > Magnoliopsida > Fabales > Fabaceae > Arachis > Arachis ipaensis. The sequence continues at coordinate 15,807,089 of NC_142439.1, read as the reverse complement.
GAGAATGCTGAGTCGTGGTCATTCTTTCTCTCTCACCTCCGTCAGCACGTGACACCACAGCCGGGTCTTCTAGTCATTTCGGACAGGCATAACGGCATCAAGGCCGCCCTTGAGTCTCCTGACGGGGGATGGCTACCTCCGGCTGCATACCGTGCATTCTGCATTCGACACATAGCAGCTAATTTCGCCCTCACATTCAAGGGCAAAGATGCTCGTAGGCTTCTTGTGAACGCCGCATATGCGAAGACCAAAGTGGAGTTCGATTACTGGTTTAACATTCTGCGCTCTGAGAACCCGGCGATGTGTGACTGGGCGAACAGGATTGAGTATTCGTTGTGGACACAGTATTCTGACGAGGGGTGCAGATTCGGGCACATGACGACCAATATCTCTGAGTGTGTGAATTCAATCCTGAAGGGTGTCAGGAACCTCCCTGTGTGCTTGCTGGTGAAGGCCACATACTGCAGGTTGGCTAAACTATTCGTCCGCAAGGGGAGGGAGGCACAGGCGCAGCTGGGCACCGGACAACAATTCAGTCAATACCTGGTAAAGTGTATCGAGGCAAATCTAAAAACGGCTAGGTGCTTCACGATGACTGTATACGACAGAGATAACTCGGAGTACACCGTGGCAGAGACGACTCCGACTGGTTCCTTCTCACTAGGGAGCTACAGGTTCTCAGACTTGTGATTGTGGATACTTCCAGGTACTTCATTTCCCATGTCCGCACGCATTGGCATACTGTGCCTACTCACGTCTTACTTGGCAGCCATACGTCCACCCGGTGTATCGTCTTAATTCTGTTTTCAGTGTATATCAGATGGGATTCACTCCTCCCATTCCGGAGGGATTCTGGCCACCTTATGACGGGCCGACCATTATACCGGACCCGAGTCTGAGGCGTGCGAGGGAGGGTCGTCCGCGGTCCACTCGAATACGGACCAATATGGATGAGGCAGATCCGAACCGGCCCAAGAGATGTGGCCTCTGTAGGCAACCCGGACACACTCGGAGGAGTTGCCCACAGGCCGGAGGACCCAGCCATGCAGGGTGAAATAAATGGTGATGTCTGGTTTTATGTTCTGCTGCATTATTAGGTTTATGTTCTGCTGCATTATTAATTCGATGTTCTGTACCCTTTTTTTTTTTTGAAAAAACAATGTACTAGGTTAGCTACCTAGTCGGTTTTCAGTGCTGAAAAATCCGTCTCGTATAAGATATGTATGTCAAATGTGTTACTAATATTGGAAATAAGTTACATAAGGAGAATACACTATTTATCACCGTCACTGAGACACAATAACGCAAAATCGAAAGTCACTGCCGCATGATCTGATGAACTAACGATATAAAATAAAACACTAATAACAAAAATATATAACATCTCAACAACAAAGATAACAAAATAAAATACAACATTGATGGCGGATGTATATAATGTACAACAAAGATAACAACATAAAATTCAACTCGGATGACGGGGATATATAACATACAACAAAGATCACGATTTTGCACATATCACATAGCAGAAATCATCTAAATAGGTGCGACCCTGTCCCACAACGAGGTGGGACCTGTGTCCTATGACCTCTCCGGATAAGGGCCTCTTCATCCTCGATCTCGTCCTCCTCGTCCTCGGGGGTGGCTGTGCAGGAACCCTAGACTGGACATGTAGTGGTCGGGAGGAGGATGGTCCGGCGACTGAATGTGACGGAGCAATACGTGCTGATGCTGGGGTCCCACCCAAGGCGAAAGGCTGAAAAGGGCCCACCGAGGGAGGCTCATTCAGATCGACATCTAGCGCTCCCTGTGTCCCCGTCGTCTGCCCCCGTCGACGGGCTACCTCATCCTCCTGCAACATGGTGGTGATCTCATCCAGGAAATGTGATCCACCAAAATCCGCGTCAATCCCATTACCAGCAAGAAACTCTGAAAACGTCGATCCCGGAATCACCCATGGCGTATTCTCCTGAGGTGTCTGGTCGTCAGCGGGAACACCAACGAAGTAATCTCCGAGCATCCCCTCTCCAAGCCCAGTGTCAGCATGGGTCGATGGATCTCCCATATCGGATCCATAACACTCTCCACCCTGTCCACCATGAGGGGGCCTAACATCCCCCCTGGAGCTCCTCCTCCACCTGCATGATCACCACGAGCAGGGCTATCCTGCCTACGAGCAGCCCCTCTCCTCCTGCCTCGACCCCCTCATCGTCGACCACCGCCCCTACCGGCCTCATCGCCCTCCTCCATAGCCTGGTCCAGCCATCTCCAATCACGCTGGCTACGACGTGTCCCGACTCGAGCTCTCCTCTCAACCCGGCGCCTGTCAGGAACGTCGTCAACTCGGTCCATATCTGGAACTCGGCTGGCACCCCTCTGCGTCGCCTCAACCGAAATAGGAATACCTCAACCGTCCTTCGATATCAAGAAGTCGATATTCAGGGCGGGATGTGGGGGAGGCTGTACGCCGCCGAACTGCGATAAGACTCTATCAACCTGATGCCACTCAACCACCACAAAATATATCAGGGATGTCACACACCGCCATAACATCGTATGCCGAGGCTCCAACACCTCCGGATGGACAACCTGGAGGACGTCGGGTGTGCTGTAGGGCATCCATATGAATTGAAAAAAGCAAATCAAATCCATTTGACAAATTCATTAAACCATATAAAGCGAAAGAAGTCGATACTACACATATGAGCTTAGTTTACTTACATCCCGAGCCTGTAACAAGTCGATCCTCAGCCGAGCCATCTGCACCCAAGGTCCCTTCTCGCTAATCCCAGGATTGTATCCTGACCACCTGAATGGGAAATTAAACATAGTATTGCATTCATGAATGATTCTAAAAGGTATAAATTTGCATGCGGAATTGAAAAAACATAAAATAAGGATAAATAGTACAGTAAGATAGTGGTACCTCGAGGCAAGGGGCCAGCTAAACGCATCATACCCAACAGGCCTAAAACCAGAAAACCGCCAGAAGATCCAAGACTGAAGTAACTGTAATGGCCCAGCTAACTTCACGACATGTCGGTTGGCCACTCGGCACATGCACCGATACAACCATGCTAGTGCCGCCGACCCCCAGCTATAGCCACCCATCTCCTCAAGCCGAGCCACAAACGGTAACCATCTGATGTGTATACGATTGCCGGACTTGTCGGCAAACAGCTGGGTGCCCAACAACATCATGATGTACGCACGGGCAAAGCGCCTGACTGTCTCCTCATCTGCCCCCACGGGGCACTCTCCAAAGGTCTCCTGGAACCAGGTGCAGTTCACTGCAAACTTCTGTATCTGGTTCGCGGGAGGTAACACACCGAGCAACTCATGGAACCACTGCCAAGCTGGCCTGCCACCCTCTATGTATACGTGGAAGTCTGTCAGGCAACCACTGACGTAACGTCCATCTACCGGCAAGCCCAACTGATACGCGACGTCCTGAAGTGTGATGGTGCATTCTCCGAACGGCATGTGGAACGTGTGCGTCTCCAGACGCCACCGCTCCACGAAGGCACTCACAAGGGGCTCGTCTAGTCTGAACCATCTATCGTTCAGTCTCGCAAGATGGTATAGTCCGGCCATCTGCAAGTACGGAACGTACCTCTCATCAAGTCGCATCCCCTGTTGCCGCCGCATGCTCGATATGCAACGCTGGGGCTGCGCATTAAATGAACCGCATAATTAGAACGACTGAAAATACGCTAACATAGACCGCAACGAAAATTGCAAACAAAATACGCTAACGTATACCGCATCTAAATTCAACATGCAAATGTAAATTCTACTGAACCGCTAGCAAAACCGCAATCAAAACCGCACACTCAAACCAGATCCAAAATATTAGAAAAATAAACCACATGCAAATCCACCTAATAAAACTACGGGCAAAACCACTCTTTAAACCACTCATTAAACCACGGGCAAATCCACTTACAAAAACCACGGGCAAATCCACTTACATAAACCACATGCACTACAACAAACCAATACCACTGACATAAACCACCAATAAAACCGCCTTTAAAACCACTATCATAAACCACTTTAAATACCGATTTACAAAACCACTAACATATACAAATATAATAAACCACCATCGTAAACCGCTAACCTCGTCGTTGATCACCCCGGCTATATGAGCGACTCCATCCAGTCGATACAGCCTTCTCGGATCGTCCCCCATCGCCTAAGTTTGCCGCTACAGACTTTCTCGGGCCGGCTTTGGGTCGCTTTCTCTGGGATTTTGTGGGGTCTCAGTTTGGAAAACTGATTCGAATGAACTAGCTTCGAACTCCTTTTATAGGAAACTCAGTTGTAATTCGAATCAATAAGGTTCGAATTACCTATTGGGACGAAATGTGTGTAATTCGAATCGATACATTTCGAATTGCTTTGAATTGCAACCTGAGAGTAAATCGAATCAACTCGATTCGAACTCCCCTAATCCACGTCCTCTATGTAGTTCGAATTGATATAATTCGAACCTTGCATGCCTAATTCGAATCTTATTGATTCGAACTACGTGGGAAGAGTCCTTGGGTGTAATTCGAATTGTATCAATTCGAATTATGTGCAAAGCTAATTCGAATTCTATTGATTCGAATTATATAAAATTGTGTTCTGGTTGATTAATGTATCAAAATTTCATTTGGCGAATTACGGTAAATAAAAGCTCCCCTTGACTCATTTGAATTTTTTACCCTAATTTTTATTTTTATTTTTTTATTTTTTTTTGTTCAGAATTTATCCTAAATATTTAATAGCGTATCGTCTGACATAAATGTCAAGTGAAGGGTTATTAAACTTTTATATATATATATATATATATATATATATATATATATATATATATATATATAAATAGAATACTTATAAATTGTTTACAAAACTTCTATAAAGACCATAATAAAATACATATATATCCTGAAATATTTAGGATAGAAAATTTTAAACTCAAGTATTACGTGATCAAATTTTTCATAATCTTTAGGCATAGTTTCTAAAATAGGTGGCTAAGAAAATTAAGTTCGACACATTTAAAATTTGTACTCCTCATCATGAAGAAATAAATATTAACAAAAGAATTTTTTCAAATAAAAGTAATATAGCTTGGAAAAATCAATAAACCAAAAATTAATTTTTGTTATAATATTCTATTACTAATACATGATAATATGTATATTTTTTTAGATATTCTTAACAAAGTACCGATCTAAGGTGATTAAGAAAATTAAGTCCACATACACCATTTGAAATTTATATTCCTCATCATAGAAAACAAATATCAACAGAGATTTTTTTTTCAAATAAAAAAAAAATGAGTAAATAATTATTTTTAATTATAAAAGATTTAAACACTAATAAATCTATTCACAAACAGACAAAATTAATATTGTATCTGTAAAAAATAAATTTTTGCTGACAAAATTATCCACGTCTTAAAATATTATTCAAAATTTTTAAATTATACTTCTTCTTGATCTTTTTATTTTTTTTCTCTCTCTTTCATTTTTTTTGGTCTTTTCCAAACTGAGGTTGTACTACTCTTAGATAGATAACTAAGTATGCAATGAAAATTACTATTCTAAAATCATAGTTACTATGACTACGAAACTAAAAAAGATAAAGAAAAAAAAAGTGACAAGAAGAATTCTAATATTTAAAGGCTATACAAAATGTAGAGAACTACAAAGATATATTGTACGAAGAATAAAAAAAATTTAAATAACTTACAACAACACAGATTTTATATGATGGGTCTCACAACAAAGACAACTATAAATAAAATCTGAAATGAGAGCACGAGAGAGAGAGATTGAAAAGGGTGAGAAAACACAGGGTGAGATAGGGTTAGGCAATCACAGGGGCGGAGCTACATTATAGCAAAGGGGGGCAATGCCCCCTAATTTTAATTTTTTACATGTAAATTATATGTAAATTTCAATTTAATCTTCTTTAAAATTTTATTTTAGTCTTATTTCATTATATAAATATTTTTGGCCCCCTCTAATCTTTCATCTAGCTCCGCCTCTGGACAATCACATCACGTAAAAGATTCAAGAATTTGGAATCAGAAAGAGTACCAACGTTTGAAAAGTGAATCATTCACAATTTTTGTGGATAATTTATTGGAAGATACTTCAAAGAAAGAATTGTTTAACTTGTTCATGTGGACAGGGCAGATAAATAACATATATCTGTCACATAATGAGAGGAATGGAATGATCCATTTATTTGCTTTCATAAGGTATATTACGAAATGAGGGGAATTGAAAGCCATACAAGAGATGAATCGGATGTGATTATGGGGCAAAGAGATTTTTGTGGAAAAAACTAAGTATAGGAGGAAGGTTGATGTTAAGGCGAAGATAGTAAAGGAGGATGCTGATAATAATAGGTATATAGAGAAGGGTTTAATTGGCATTGAAAACAACCATATGATCGAGGTGGGTGGCTTGAAAATATTAAAAAAGGCGAGAGAAATATGGTATAGCTTGCAGCCAGAGTTGGATGTTGGAGTAGGTACTAGTGATACCATAGTAGAAGATAGGTTTGTCTTGGAACATGATTACAGTAAAGATGTTGTAGCATCGGTGAAACTGTTGAAGCTGAGTTGGGACATGGCAGCAGAGATGACACAGGTGGCACGAGAGGAAGAGCATGATAAGGGTAGGAAGGTCATTACCATTGAAGAATTCGATGAATGGCATAAGGAGATTTCGAAAAATTTGAAAAAAGAAACGGTTGTTCCTACAAGAAGAACGGAAGTTATGATGTGTACGGATCTTATGGATCTTTTTCATTTGGAAAGGAAGTTGTCCCTGGAAATATGGTAAATTGGAATTGTGGGGGGATAAGGTGTGGGAAAGCCGATTTGGTTAATTTAAACTTTAATATGGGTTGGTTAAAAAAAATTGGTCCAATTTAATAGTTCAACACAATGAAAGAAATAGGGATCATGTGGGCCAAAACCAAAGAAACCCAACTAATGAGACTAAGCTTGGTTCATGGGTGATTTGGGTAAACATACCCATAAGTGAAATAGAGGCGCTAGATGCGGATAAGGAGGTTTAGCCGCTTGTTGACGGGATTGGGAATGGCATTGCTTGCACTGATGTTGATGCTAATGTGATGTGCGACGGTGACTTCATTGTTATGCGCATTCACAAGGCTTTGTTGGCAGTTGTAGCGGGTAATGGTGAAGGGGATAGTGTGAACTTGAGGGTGAGGAGGGTGGAAGATTCTGGGCTCCACGAAGATGCTAAGGGACTTGTGAATCACAGCCATGGCGTGGAGCATAATGGAGGAGTAGTCAGGCAGAACACAATTTGGAAGGTGGTCAGCGGCGGTGGAAGAGATGATGTTCAGGCAGTGGTAGCTGGCATGGGGATGAGTGATGACTGAGACACTAATAGAGCCACCAATGAACCGAACTATGCTAGAAAAGGTGCTGTTGGCGATGGGGGGCAACAGCCGAGTCAGGCGGCAGGGACACTACAATAACAAAAGCACATGGTTTAGGGGTGAGGGCAATTTGTTGAGAGGAGATGAAGAATATGGCTAATGGGCCTGGTGTTGATGACGCCAATAAGGTGAGGCAGGGGAAAGCATAACTAAGAATGAGCTACAGAGTTTGATTGAAACATATGCCTTATCAAACGGGAGCGTGAAAAAGAACACTGAAACAAGCATGGCAAGGGATGATAAAGCGGAAGGATCAGATTATAGGGTTAAAAATACTTTGATAGAGGGAAATTACTGTGACAAGGAAGGGGCTGTCAAGAACTTGGAGAATTCTGGAGATTTGGAAAAGGACGTAGTCAGTTATCAGAACCACATAAAGTCAACAGGAAGTAGGGATGAAGACTTGATTGAAAAGAGAGTAGCTTGAGCCTTGGCAGTGGAATCAGGAGTTGTCCTATATGATGAGGAAGAAGACATTATGGCTACTCTTCAAGCATAGAATGAAGTGATCGCATAGAAACAACGACAAGCAAACCAAAAGGAGAAAACACGAAAGAGTCGGCCTAAAAATTAGAATAATGTGTGTAATAAAGTGCTTAAATGATTTATAATTTTTGGAATGCAAGGGGTTTAGGGGGTGTTAGAAAGTTGGGTATGGTAAAAAACTTTAAGAGTAGAAATAATGTGAACATGTTAGGTTTGGTAGAGACAAAGAAGAAGGTGGTTACTAAGTTTGATGTAGTGCAAATTTGGGAAAATAATGTGGTGGATTGGAAATTCGTAGGATCGGACGATGCTTCTGGAGGTCTATTATTAATGTGGGACAAAATGATGTTTAGGTTGAGTAATTGTTATAAAGGGGAGATATGGTTGTGTGTGGAAGGAGTGTTGATGATCAATAATTTCCATTGTGCCTTTTGCTTGGTATATGGTGCGCATAACAGAGAGCAGAAATTGACTGTGTAGGAAGAATTGGGTTTTACTTATGGGGTATGTCATGTCCCAATTTGGTACATGGGTGATTTTAATGAGATTGTGCAAGTGGAAGAAAGGAAAGAAGCTAGTACCTTAACAGCATCAGCAAAAGATTTTAGAAACTAGATTCAAGATATGGAGCTGGTGGATTTAGAATTGAATGATCGCAAGTTTATATGGTTCAAAGGCCATTTGTGCAGTCACATTGATAGAGTTTTGGTTAGTGTGGAATGGGTTGAACAGTTTTCTGAGATACAACTTAAAGGTGGGCCAAGAGGCTTATCTGATCATTGTCCTTTGATAGTGGAGGACAGTAGAATATGAGGGGGACCGAGGCCATTTTGTAGTTTAGATTCTTGGTTCACACATGACGATTTTCTCAGAATGGTGAAGGAGGAATAGAGGGGTCTAAGAGAGATTCAATTTACTGATAAGTTGAAGGCTTTGACGCTGTTGTTGAGTAGATAGAATAAGGAGAAATTTGGGGATATTGACTTGAGAATAAACAAGTTGGAGGATGAAATCAGAAAGTTAGATGATATGGCTAGTGAGGGAGTTTATGATGGGATTATAGAGGCGAGAATGAGGGCCCTAGTTAGCTTCTATAAGAAATGGTATGTCAAAAAGGAAATACATTGGAAGCAAATGTCAATGTCTCGACATGCTAAGCACATGGATAAGAACATTAGATATTTTCATAACTTAGCCTCAGTAAGAAGGATGAATAATCAGATTGATGCTTTAGTGATAAATGGAAGATTGGTGAGGAATCAAGCCAAAATTAAGATTGTTATAATAGATTTTTACAAGAACTTGTATCATCAGGAAGCGTCACCTCTGATAGGTTTTCAGGATGGACTAGTTAATAAGATACAGGAAGAAGAGGTTACAGAATTAGAAAGGATGCTTTTGGTTGAAGAAATTAAGGATTTAGTTTGGGAGTGTGAGTCGTCTAAGGCTTCTGACTATGATGATTACAATATGAACTTTTGTTGGGGGGACATTGATTCTGAGTTCACTAGAGCTGTCATGTATTTCTTTCTGTCAGCTAAGCTGCCAATAGATTCTAATGTTACATGGGTGACGGCTGGCTCCAAAGTTTGTGAGAGCGAAGAATATTGAGATCTTAGGCTGATTAGCATGGTAGGATGTGTGTACAAGTGATAAACCCCATTTGGAGGGTTTATCTTGTGTTGAATTTAGAGGATTTTATCGCCTTCTCCCACATTTATCCAATGAAATAGCATGGTTTTGTAACGTCTCCTTTAATTGTGCTTAAGAGTGAAAACATGCTTTTTAGGTCTTAAAATAGCTAAACTTAATTTACCTTTGATTCCATTAGATGCCTTGATATGTTTGTTAAGTGATTTCAGATTTAGGAGGCAAAGATTGGATCAAGGGAATGAAGAAAAAGCATGTAAAAATGGAGAACTCATGAAAAAATGAAGGAATCGCAAAAGCTGTCAAGCCGACCTCTTCACACTCAATCGACCATAAATTGAGCTACAGAGATCCAAATGATGCGGTTTCAGTTGCGTTGGAAAGATAACATCTGGGGCTTCGAAATGATATAAGATTTGTTATGGTTGCACCGTGCAAATTGGCGCGCACGCGCATGGTACGCGTATGCACCGATGGTTGCACACAATTCACTTGATGCAACAAGTGGCCAGCGATTTTAGAAGCCTTGTGGGTCCAATCCAACTCATTTCTGATGCTATTTAAGCCAATGATTGAAGAGGAATTAATATACTTTCACACATTAGTTTAGTTTAGTTTAATTTTTGGAGGAAAAGTTAGTTTTAGAGAGAGAAGCTCTCACTTCTCTCTAGGATTAGAATTAGGATTAGATTTAGATATAGATCTACTTCTTCTTCTTCTCTCTTAATTTTTCTTTTTCTTCCTTAATTGTTCTCTTGTAGTTGTAGAATTCTTCTTCTCTTGTAATTTATTTGTATTGTTAGTTGTAGTTTATGAACTTTCTTTTGTAGATCTACATTTCTTCTTCAATGCAATTGGTAAGTTCTTTATTGTTTCATAATTGTTTTCCTTTTCTATTGTTGATCTCTTGCTATTCTAGTTAGATCTCTCTTTAATTCTTGCAATTCATATTGTTTACTTTTATTTCCTTCTATGTGTTTGTTAAAATGCTTCCTTTAGTTATGAGTTTACTTTTCTATTGTTTTGCCTTTCTATTGTTAATCTCTTACTTTTGTAGTTGTAGATTCCTTCAATTCTTGCAATTTACTATGCTTTCCTTTTGTGCCTTCCAAGTGTTTGATAAAATGCTTGGTTGGATTTTAGAGTAGAATTTTATACTCTTAGCTTGGGAAGGTAACTTAGGAACTCTTGAGTTACTAATGTCCAAGTAATTAATGATTGGGAGCCATTAACTCTATATCTCACTAATTGATTTGGTGGAGAACTAGGACTTATGGACTTAGATTGATATAGCTCACTTGACTTTCCTCTACTATTAGTTAGGGGATGACTTAGTGGGATTGATCCTTGCCAATTCTCATGTTGTGGTTAGTGATTAGAATAGAGATCCTTGACCACCAAACCTTGCCAAGACCTTTTTAGTTGTTAGTTTATTTTCATTGCCATTTACATTTCATGTCTCTTATCCCAAAAACCCCAAAATACAACCCATAACTAATAACAAGACACTTTATTGTAATTCCTAGGGAGAACAACCCGAGGTTTAATACTTCGGTTTATAAATTTAGGGGTTTGTTGTAGTGACAAACAATCTTTTGTATGAAAGGATTATTGATTGGTTTAGAAACTATACTTGCAACGAGAATCAATTGTGAATTCTAAACCACACAAAAGTCTAATCATCAAAATGGCGCCGTTGCCAGGAAATTGCAATGGTGTTGTGTTATTGGTTATTGTATATATGTGAATATTGTAAATAGCTTTGCTATTTGTAGGATTTTGTTTCGTTATCTCTAGTTAGTTTTTGTTTCATATTTTCTCTTGTCACCATGAATTCTCACTTTGGCTATGAGTTTGGTTCTAATTATGTTGTAGAAAATGTGAACTTTAATGATAACACTCATTATGGATGGAATCAACAAAGATGGGAGGAGCCTCAAGGAATTGATCACTCCTATAGACAACAACCTCTGGATACTTATGGGTACAATCACCATCCTAATGCATGTCAATTCAATGGCTATGATGAATCTTTTTATGACAATCAATTACCACCATCATATGCCTATGACTCTTATCTTCAACATGAACCTCAACCATACTCACAAGCCTTTCCATACCAAGCACCTCCCTATGATCCATATCCATCATATGACCAATCACCCATACTAAATTCTATTGACCATTATGAGCAAAAACCTTTAGAACCACTACAATTCCATTGTGATTACTACCAAAAACCACATCAATGCACACCATCTCCATACCCCTACCAAGAAGAACCACCTTCCTACTATAAACCTTTTTTCTAAAATAATGAACCTTCCTATCCACCCCAAGCCCAATAGATGACTCTCTCACATTGCTACTTCAAGGACAAGCGGATATGCAAAGTAACACCCTAGAGTTTGTGACTAACTTGACTAAGGTAGTGCATACTTTAGCCTACCAATGCTTGAACACTCAAGGTGCTTCCATAGCCACATGTGAAGAATCCGTTGAAGAGCATAGCATGAAGGAGAGATTAGAAAATCCGGTGGACAAGGAGGAATCGAACTTTGTATTGGAGCAATTGGAGAAACCTATGGTTATTGAAGAAAGGGGAGAAGTGGTTGAAGATTTAGGAGATGCGGAACCACCATGTGAATCCCAACAACCTCCGGAGCATATCAAAATTGAAGAATATGAAAAGGTTGATCAAGATATGGATTCAATCATCAATGAATTTTTATCAAAAGTGGAATCCTCTCCTTTGGGACATGAAAATGTAGCTATTGAAAACAACTCCACACCAAGTGCTATTGGTAACCTTGTTGAAGACTCTCTCAATAAGTGTGAAGTTGATGCAGAAGAAGATCTCACACAACCTCCCAAGTTTGACTTGATTGATGATGAGGAGGAATTAGAAGAGGTCAACAAACAAGAAGAAATTGAAAGGAGTTGTCAAGAGGTGGAAATATCCAAAGAAGAGCATAAGGAAGTCGACCTTGCATTGTCTAAGTGTGGGGAGGCTTACCTCCCCAAGTCACCATCTAACGTGACATTCAAGTGGGTAAAACTCTTATCTTCAAACTTTACTTTCTCACTTGAATATGGCTTGATTGAAATGGATGGACAACTTAGAGCTCTTTGTAGAATCAAGAGTAAAAGGGAGTTGTGTAATGGATGGAAGTTAGGAATTAGGCTCATTGAGGTCAAGCCTCCAAGGCATAGGGGCCATGATTGGAAGAAGGCTACTTTATGTTGGTCTAGGAGGAAGACTTGGTGTGCTCAAGAGAATTCTATGTATCAACCACCCGGATGGAAGAATCATGACAATCAACTAGAAGATGGGTGTGAGAACAAGATATGGGATCCCGGATCGAAGCATGTAGACCAACTATGGGAGTTCATATCTTGGGTAGAACTTTGCCCAAGCATGGTGAATTTGGTTGGAATTTCTGTCAACCATTTGAAGAACAATGATCCTTGGAGATTCAAGGATGAGTACAAGCATAAGCCACCATGACAAAGAGCTTCCCAAATGTCCAACTTAAGGACTTAAACTAAAAGTGCTAGGTGGGAGACACCCACTAACGTTAGGATTTTTACCAGTAAAGAGATTCATAGAAACAGTTGCGTTGTAGATATAGTCTCTAAACCGACAAAAATCTCTTCGTACAAACGTGTTGGGTGTCACAAGTAACAAACCCCTTTAAAAATTGTTAACCGAGTATTCAAACCTCGGGTCGTCTTCTCAAGGAACTGCGAGGAAGTATGTTCTTATTATTGGCTATAAAGGTTGTAAGCGGGGTTTAAAAGGTGAGAAGCAAGTAATTTGAATGACAAGTAAAGTAAATGGCAATTAAAATAAATAAATACTGTAAAGCAACTTTTGGCAAGGTAAGAGAAATTAGAGGTCCAACTTAGTTATCTCTCTCAACTATAATGAAAGTTGAATCTAAATTCCACTTGGTTAACCTTTACTAAAGCAAAGAAAAGTCAAGGGACTAATTAAATTGACCTTTGAATCCTGTTTATTTCCTCAGAAAAGGTTGGGATTACTTAAGTTCAACTCAATTAGCAAGATAACGATTATCAGTTATGTTGAGTTTAATGACTGTTGAGTTACTGAATTCTCAACCAGGACAAAAGGGAAAAAAGTAAAATTGCTGGAATAATAAAAAATGTCCTTAGATGGGAAGCAATGGTAACTTAAATCAAAGAGAACAATCATAAACTGAAAATACCTCAATTATCATTAATTCAAATAACAGTCTGTAACATGGAAGAATTCATAGATCCAATTATAAAGGTAAATAGCCAACTCAGATACTGAAATAAATAAATAAAGTGAAAGGGAAGTTTAAAACAAAGAAATATAAAACTTGGATTGAGAGTCACTCTTAAAGCAAGAAGAAATCCTAAATCCTAAGAGAGAGAGAGGGGAAGATCTCCCTCTCAACTAAATCTAAATCATTGAAAGTAACAAAAATTGCGAGCTCTCTTTGAATGGATGCATTCCCACACTTTATAACCTCTGGTCTATGCTGTCTGTACTTGGATCTGGGCCAAAAAGGGCTTCAGAAATCGCTATGAGCATTTGCTACAAATTCTGATACGTGGCCTCTGTCACGCGTCCGCGTGGGTCACGCGGTCGCGTCATTCGGAGCTTTTCCTTGCCACGCGGTCGCGTCAGTCATGCGACTGCGTCATGTGCGTTCTGCTTAAGGCGCGCGGTCGCGTCAGTCATGCGGCCGCGTCGCTGCTGATTCGTGCTTGGCACGCGATCGCTTCGTCCATGCGGTCGCGTGGATACCAGTTTCTTTAAAGCTCCGTTTTGCCTTCTCCTTCCTATTTTGTATGTTTCCTTTTCCATCCTTTAAGTCATTCTGCCTTAGAAAATCTGAAACTACTAAACACATTAATCACGGCATCGAATGGAAATAAAGGTGATTAAAATAATTAATTTTAAAGCTTAGGAAACATGTTTTTCACATACATCACGTAATAAGGAAGGGAAAGTAAAACCATGCAATTAATGTGAATAAGTAGGTGAAGGATTGTATAAATTACTCAAATTAAGCACAAAAGAACTCATGAAATATGGGTTTATCACCCACTATGGTAAACTCTTTCCATTCTCTTGCATTTTTGATCAATAAGTGATTGGAGTTACCATTGTAGATAGTTTTCTTTACATATATTTGTTTCAATAAATTGGTTGTAGGTTGCTTGTGGAGCAAACTCTTTTGCTTGTATTTGAAGATTTTCAAAAAGCCAAAAAGATTTTTGTCATCTTGTATTTTTTTTTTTAGCTAATTTTGAGTTGTAGGTAGTGTTAGGAGGATTTTGAGCTATTTTTGCTATTTCTGAAAAAAAAAAGTGGTCAAGGACGCGTACGCACGCTGTGCGCGTGCGCGTCTATATGCATATACAGGCCCGTACTCTTTCCAGAGAGTTGAGCCACTCTCGCGCCAACACTGGGCCAATGGCACAACCACTTGCACGCGTGCGCGCACTGCACGCATACGTGTCAATATACACATTTTTGCAATGCGCGCGCCCGCGCACATGGCGCGTGCGCGCCGATTCGCCAAAACCGTTTCCAGGCCATGGACCCGAGAGTTGCGCGAACCTTGGGCCAACATTGTGCCACTAGCACAACCACCTGTACGTGTGCGCGCACCTGGCGCATACGCGCCCTTCGGCCAATATGCACATCGGTGCGTAAGCGTGCATGACGCGTCCGCGCCGATAAAAAAAAGAGTTTTTTTTCTCCTCTTCCATTTTCTTTTGTTTCTTGCATTCGCATACTTCTATTCTTTGCATTTTCATTTTGTTTTTATAGCCTGTTTTTACTTCATTTTTTTCGAGTTTCTTATTTCACTAATGGTGTTGCATTTTCCTACTCAATTGTTGAGAATTTCTTGCATTATTTTGGTGCCTTTTGACTTGTTTGATATTGTTGGGTGATGAAACTTTTAAATCAATGCCTCATCTTGTATGACTCTTGTGTCTTTGTGCATTGATATGACATCATATTGTCTTTCATGACCCACTTTTTCTTATTTGAACTTGATGTTCAACATGCTCTTCATGCTTTGACTTTATTCTTGCATCAAGTATTAGTTGATATGCCCTTTGCCTATATTGCTTTCTCACTCACATGCTTAGCTACCATGTAGTTGAGAACCCTACTTTTATTTGGCATTAGCCCCCGCCTATGTTCTATTTGCTTTGCTATCTTTGTTGTAAGCTTAATTCTCTTTCTTTTTCTCTCCCTTTAGGCCGGCCACCAAAGGAGGAAGAGGAAAGCTTCTAAATGGAGCGACAAACAAGTCATCTGCACAATCTTTTGAAGAAACTCATCAATTGTTTCAACCTGTCCACCTTGCTCTTCTTTGCATGCACCGAGGACGGTGCAATCTTCAAGTATGGGGAGGTCGTCCGACCGATCTCCATGGGTAACAATTTCCTTTTTCAACACTAATGTTAGATAGTTGTTGCATTGCATGATAGGTTGCATGTTAGTTAAAATTTGTACATATTTTTACCAATTCTTTCTTATTAGGACTACTTGGTTAGGGTGATGATTTCTTTTCCAAGAAACTATTTTAGGGCACCCTACCAATTTGAAAGAAAAAAATTTTTTTTATTGAACTTGCTTGAAAGAATTTATTTTGGAACATGGTTTTTGAGCTAAGAACACAAGCATGTGAGATTTGAGTCTAATGGTGTGGTTACATCTTATAACCACTTATTCTTCCTTCTTATGTGCATTATTCTCTTTCTATGATTGTAATCTTTGATTTGTTTGATTCTTTATGTCCATTATTTTGTGTATTTATGCATTTATATGATTGAGGCCATTATTTTATTAGCTCACTTACCCAAATAGCCTTACTTTTTATCATCCATTGTTAGCCAAGTTGAGCCTACAATTAACCCACTTGTTCTTTAATTTAGCACATTACAAGCCTTGAAGCGAAAAACAATAAAAGTCCTTAATTTGGATCTTTGATTAGCTTAGGCTAGTGTGTGTGTCATTTAAGTGCGGGAAACCTCGAAACATTGGGTGAATAAAAGGGTAGTTTTGTATTTTTGTTGTAAATAATGGGAATTGGGTACATGCTCATGTGTAATGAATGTAAAACCTTATGCATTGATGATCTTGTATATAGAAAGAAAAATGAGAAAAAGGAAAAGAAAAAAAACAATATGGAAAAGAAAAGAAAAAAAATATAGAAAAAGAAAGAAACAAAGAAAAAGAAAGAAATAAAAGGAGAAAAAATGCCCCAAAGCAAAGCTCAATAAGGGTCAATGGATAAGTATTGTGAAATGAAAAGGGATACATGAGTATGTGAAAAAGTGAGAAAAATGGGTAGTTAGGTTAAGCTTTGCAATTGTATAGGATGTCATAGGTTAGGTGGGAAATTTAAGCTTATCAAAGATTCAAATTTCAAGCTCACTTGACCAAATATGCATCCTTACCTTGACCCTAACCCCATTACAACCTAAAAAAAAAAACTCATGATACTTGTATGCATGCATGAAATATATGTTGATTGTTAGAAGAAAAACAAATCTTAGAAAGCATGATTAGGGGAGAATTGAGAGAATCGACCCTACACACTTGAGCGACTAGAGTGCAAACACTTTTGGTGAGGGTTCGATGCTCAATTCCTTGATTCCCGGCTTTCATGAGTGTTCTTCTTGCAAGTCTACTTGAACTTCATTTTTATGCTTGAATTGGTAGGATTCATGAATCATTATATGATCTTAGCCCTACTTGTGCATGTATGTCTTGGAGGTTGATTTACTTTTAACCAAGTAGGTAGAATCATTTTGCATTTAGTTGCATTCATATAGTTTATGTTGCATTTAGATTAGTTCACATTGAATAAATGTTGATACCCTTTGCTTTCTCTTGGTTTAAGCATGAGGACATGCTTGGTTTAAGTGTGGGGAGGTTGATAAACTCCATTTGGAGGGTTTATCTTGTGTTGAATTTAGAGGATTTTATCGCATTCTCCCATATTTATCCAATGAAATAGCATGGTTTTGTAACGTCTCCTTTAATTGTGCTTAAGAGTGAAAACATGCTTTTTAGGTCTTAAAATAGCTAAACTTAGTTTACCTTTGATTCCATTAGATGCCTTGATATGTTTGTTAAGTTATTTCAGATTTAGAAGGCAAAGATTGGATCAAGGGGATGAAGAAAAAGCATGTAAAAATGGAGAACTCATGAAGAAATGAAGGAATCGCAAAAGCTGTCAAGCCGACCTCTACGCACTCAATCGACCATAACTTGAGCTACAGAGGTCCAAATGATACGGTTCCAGTTGCGTTGGAAAGCTAACATCTGGGACTTCGAAATAATATAAGATTTGCTATGGTTGCACTGTGCAAATCGGTGCGCACGTGCATGGTATGCGTACGCACTGATGGTTACACACAATTCACTTGATGCAATAAGTGGCCAGCGATTTTAGAAGCCTTGTGGGCCCCAATCTAACTTATTTCTGATGCTATTTAAACCAATGATTGAAGGAAAATTAACATACTTTCACACATTAGTTTAGTTTAGTTTAATTTTTGGAGGAAAAGTTAGTTTTAGAGAGAGAAACTCTCACTTCTCTCTAGGATTAGAATTAGGATTAGGTTTAGATCTAGATCTACTTCTTCTTCTTCTCTCTTAATTTTCCTTTTCCTTCCTTAATTATCCTTTTGTAGTTGTATAATTCTTCTTCTCTTGTAATTTATTTGTATTGTTAGTTGTAGTTTATGATTTCTTTTGTAGATCTACATTTCTTCTTCAATGCAATTGGTAAGTTCTTTGTTGTTTCATAATTGTTTTCCTTTTCTATTGTTGATCTCTTGCTATTCTAGTTAGATCTCTCTTTAATTCTTGCAATTCATGTTGTTTACTTTTATTGCCTTTTATGTGTTTGTTAAAATGCTTCCTTTAGTTATGAGTTTCTTTTCTATTGTTAATCTCTTACTTTTGTAGTTGTAGATTCCCTCAATTCTTGCAATTTACTATGATTTCCTTTTGTGCCTTCCAAGTGTTTGATAAAATGTTTGGTTGGATTTTAGAGTAGAATTTTATACTCTTGGCTTGGGAAGGTAACTTAGGAACTCTTGAGTTACTAATGTCCAAGTAATTAACGATTGGGAGCCATTAACTATAGATCTCACTAATTGATTTGGTGGAGAACTAGGACTTATGGACTTGGATTGATATAGCTCACTTGACTTTCCTCTACTATTAGTTAGGGGATTACTTAGTTAGATTGATTCTTGCCAATTCTCATGTTGTGGTTAGTGATTAGGATAGAGATCCTTGACCACCAAACCTTGCCAAGACCTTTTTAGTTGTTAGTTTATTTTCATTGCCATTTATATTTCATGTCTCTTATCCCAAAAATCCCAAAATACAACCCATAACCAATAACAAGATACTTTATTGTAATTTCTAGAGAGAACGACCCGAGGTTTAATACTTCGGTTTATAAATTTAGGGGTTTGTTATAGTGACAAACAATCTTTTGTATGAAAGGATTATTGATTGGTTTAGAAACTATACTTGCAACGAGAATCAATTGTGAATTCTAAATCACACAAAAGTCTAATCATCAACAAGATGATATCAAAGGTGTTGGTACAGAGAATGAGGAGGGTAAATGCTAAGTTTAGTAGGGGAGACTCATAGTACTTTTGTGAAGGGATGGATGATTCATGACGGGGCTTTGATTTGCGTGTAAAATGGTACAGTGGCTAAAGATGAGAAAGAAGAGATCGGAGATAATTAAGCTAGACTTTCAAAAATCTTACGATAGAGTAAAGTGGAAGTTTGTGGATATTGTTCTTCAGAAGATGGGCTTTGGGCAAAGATGAAGAGGGTGGATCAAGGAATGTGTTTGCACGACATCTATGTCGGCTTTGATAAATGGGTCGCCATCTAAACCTTTTAAGATGGAATGGGGTTTGAGACAAGGTGATCCTCCTTCTCCATTCCTATTTGTTTTTGTTGTTGATGTCCTTCATCGGATGGTAGGGGAGGTAATAAGACATGGAAGTATATCTCCTTTGTTGGTTGAAAAGGACAATATTGAGTTGTCTCACATGTAATTCACGGATGACACCATACTTTTTTGCCCTCAGGAAGAGGAGACTATCAGAAACTACAAACGACTTTTGCTGTGTTTTAAGATAATGTATGGCTTGAGTATTAACTTCGATAAATCTAGCTTGATTCTGATTAATTGCGAGCAAGAATGGTCAACAAGGATGTGTATATTGCTGGGGTGTAAAAAAGTTTTGTTGCCAGTCAAATATCTTGGTATTTTTTTGGGAGCAAATCCAAGATTGGTCAAGACATAGAAACCAATTATAGACAAAGTGAAAGAGAAACTCAACTTGTGGAAAGCCAAAACTCTTAATAAAGCTGGTAAACTGGTCTTTATCAAATCTGTGCTGAATAGTCTGCTAATGTACTACTTTAGTCTTTATGAGATGCCTAGAGCAGTAGCAGAAAAGTTGATCTCTTTGTAGAGGAGGTTCTTGTGGAGTATTGAGGATGGCAAGCATGGGATACCTTTGGTAAGGTAAAAAATTGTGCAAGCTCCAGAACGTTTAGGAGGTTTAAGAGTGGGAGATACAGTGATATGGAATACAGCATTATTGTTCATATGGTGGTGGCGATTTTCAAAAGAAGATTGTCCATTATGAAAGAAAATTGTGTGCTTGGGTAATGACTTGAAGCTAAATGTCCCACTTTCTTGTCAACCTATACCTAAAAGAGGAGGTCCATGGAGGGATATCTATCAGTTACAGATAAAAGAGTAACATGTGAGAGAGATAAAATGGTTAGAAGGTTGTGCTTGGAAGTAGGGGATGGAAGAAAAATTTGGTTCTAGGAGGATAACTGGTTACCCTGTGGTGTGCTGAAGGACGTCTTCCCAAGGCTCTTATTGGTTTCAAACCAAGTCGGATCAGTAATAGGGGATTGTGGGTTCTGGGATGAGTTAGAGTGGATATGAAATTTTCATTAGAGAAGAAAACTATTCCAATGGGAGTTGGAATTAGTTAACCGACTTCATGAGGTTCTACAAATTGTCAGATTAACAAATGGGAGAGAAAACAAAATAGTGTAGAAATTTGATAGATCATGCATTTATTCTACTAACTCATGCAGGTATTGCAGGCTAAAATTCTCCTGGAAGACATTACAAGTTATAGCTTCACTAGTTCTATTTGGAGGAGATTGGTATCACCAAGAGTTGAGTTATTCAACTGGTTTATATTAGTTGGCAGGGTCAATAGTCAATACTAAGGAGAGATTAAGTAGATTTGGCATTATTAATCAAAATGATATTCTTTGTATTTTATGTAAAAAAGATACTGAGAATGATTATCACTTGTTTATTGGGTGTGAGTTTACTTGGCAGGTGTGATGTGCTTGGTTGGTCGCTTATAAGAAATTATGGTTGATACCAGGAACAATCAAGCAACACTTTGAGAGTTGGACAGGGAGACCTATAATGAAGGAAAAATATACTAGGTGGTTGATTGATTTTTTTGCTATTATTGGGAATACATGGTTGGAAAGAAATGATAGATTATTCATAAATCAAGAAGCAGGTGTATCGAAAGTTATCAACAAGTCGATTAGGATCTATAAAGAGTTGACCGATTTTAATCCTTATAGTTGTTGATAGCAATGCCGGAGATGACTACGGATTAATCTATATTTGTTTGTGTAGTAACTCCGTGTTCTTTAGTTGCTCCACCTTGTTGTGTTTAGCTTTTGTTTCAAAAAAAAAAATTCTACAACATAAAAAATCTAAATCATGCTCCAATTTTTTTCCTCTTCTTTTTTAATTTGCAGGCCTCATCAACCTTTTATTACAAATTTAAAATTATAATTAAAGTAAAGAAGAGAAAGGAAATAAAAATCGATTCTCTTCTATCATTTTTCATCACCGATTATCAAAAGCACAATACAGTGACACATAGTGGTTACAATATCGTCAGCCACCGAGGCAGGGATGTTCAAATCACAGGATGGAGGCATGCGGCGGAACGAAGAGGTAAGGATGCAATCATCATCGTGGTGGTCCACAAAAGACAAAGAATCGCAATCCATGTGGCAATATTTGAATTTGACGGGGTTCACACGCAAGGACCATCGAGGGGAGAAGGATGAAAATTCCGAATGCTCATGCAGTTTGGAATTGAAATTCCAATTTTGTGAAAAAGGAAGAAGAAAAGGAAAGTGATAGAGCTATAAAATGGGTGGAATTAAGTTAAGAGGGATAATTTAAGAATTTTGAATAATTTTTAAGGGGTTTGGACTTTAGATAGTGTTATCTAGTGAGAAAATTAATTGACAGCTAGGCAATAGACATTCCTATTATGAAGTATAGTAAATTAGTTAGTTAGACAAATTGAGCTAATTTAGTTGCGTAAATTACTGATAAGTAGTCGGTTAGATAATTTCTAATTGTGCAAATTTTGTTGTAACAACCACTATATAAGACAAGTGTGGCTGTTAGTGTAAGGTATGATTTTATCATTGTTTTAATTGAATTCATTATCAGTTCTCATCTTCTTCTCTCTGCTCTCTCAGTTAATTGCCTTGGCATCACCTTGCTGCACATTCAACATGGTGAGGTGAGCGTGGACCCAAGGAGGTGATTGTAATTGAAGCAGAGATTGAGGAAGAGAGAAGCTCAAGAATTCGAACCTAGCACAGTGCAAGATTCGAATCTCAATGATGAATCCACATCAACAATCTTTTAATTCCAGTGAAAATTCAGATCCAGATCGAGCAAATTCTCTTCAAAGCTTGGATCATCAAGGAATCGTAGCTTTCTTAAGTCAGATCTCGTCGATTCAAGCTCATCTCAACAAGAACAACGGCAATCCGAGTCAGGATCCGTCAAGTCTCTACTACCTTCATCCATTCGAAAATCCTGGTATTTCTCTTACTTCTATAATTCTTGATGGAAAGAACTATAATAATTGGAGTAAGGCTATGATGTTAGCATTGAAGTCCAAAAATCATATAGAGTTCATTGATGAAAGCTTAAAAAAATCTGAAAGAACCGATCCTTTGTTTGCTTTGTGGGATAGATGCAATACTTATGTTTTGGCTTGGATAAATCTTTCTTTATGCTATGAAATTTCTCAAAGTGTAATTTGGAACAACATTGCCTATGATCTATGGGATGACCTGAAGCATAGGTATTATCAAGGGGATAAATTTCGAATAGCCAAGGTTCAGGAATAATTGTATGTAACTAGACAGGGAGAAATAAATGTAACTCAATATTTCACAAAATTAAAGGTGTTGTGGGAAGAACTGGACAATTTTAGACCAATACTTTCATGTGAGTATAGAAACTGATGCAAATGTGAATTAGGCGCAATGAGAAAGTTCATATCAGAACACCATTTAACAAGATTTCTTAGGGGATTGAACGACCAATATGCAAATGTTAGATCTCAAATAATGTTGATGGAACTCCTACCTCAAGTGAAGACAATTTTCTCCCTCTTAACTCAGCAAGAAAGGCAGAGTTAAGTCTTAAAAGATACTTCTGAACCCAAAATTCTTACTTACTCTACTAATTTCTCAAACACTACTGAAGCCTCGCAAAGCAGAGGGAGAGGGAGGGGTAGAGGAGGTAGATTCCAAGCTGGTGGAAGGGGACAAACCGGGTGAAGCAGAATGCAATGTTCTTACTATGAAAAAAGTGGTCACATCATTGATGTGTGCTACAAAAAATACAGTTTGCCTCCCCATTTGAAACAAAAATATAGTGCTGGACGAGCAGGTGCAGTGAATTTAGCTCAAATTGGCACTGAGGCAAGTCTTATTGAGCACTTTGTTGCCTCTAGTTGTATGGAAGAAAATGAAACTTTGAACTTTAACTTCACTCATGAGCAAAAATCAGCTTTGTTGGATTTGATCAGTAAGCAAGATACAAAGCAGATCAATAGTGCTAACCAACTCACAACTATACAACAAGCTCCTCTTCCAGGTAGCTTAGCACACATCATGCATTTCAAATCCAATATATTAGCTTTAAATATTTCTACATCAAAATATGGTTCTTGGGTGTTAGATATAGGGGCTACAACTCATGCATCTTACTCTCTTGACGATTTTCAAACTCATTTCAAGATAGCTTCCGTCATCATTCAGTTGCCTAATGGTGCCCAAACCATTAGCGACATAGCAGAGACTATCAAATTTTCAAATGAACTCTATCTCACAAACGCATTATATATCCCCTTCTTTAATTTCAAGTTGATTTCAATATCAAAAGTCACAAATTATTTGCAATGTAAAATGAGTTTTACTGATGATAAATGTGAGATACAAGATTTACAATTGAAGAAGATGATTGGAGCAGTTGATGTCTATGGTGGTCTTTACACCTTGAAGGGAGGGGCAATGAAATCTGAAGCTGCACATGATACAATAAAGGTCTGCAGAATTGCGTCAATTCTCAACATTTTCAACACACACCTATGGCACTATAGATTAGGCCACATTCCTTTATACACATTAAAAGAAATGAAAAAAAATTGATTTCATTAGTTGTAACACTGATGTACAGCCCTATGATTCATGTCACATGGCTAAGCAAAGAAAATTATCTTTTCAGAATAGCAATAATATTTCAATAGCTCCTTTTGACTTGATTCATATAGATATTTGGGGTCCTTTGTCTATTCCATCTATTAGCGGTCACAAGTATTTTTAATTGTTATAGATGATAAAATCCGATTTACCTAGATTTTCTTCATGAAGCATAAGTCTGAAACAACTCATTTTGTCAAATTCTTTGTGAATTTTGCTAAAACTCAGTTTGACAAACAACTTCAATGTATACGAACAGATAATGGGATAAAATTTTTAATGTTTTCTTTCATGAAACTGGAATTTTGCACTAAAAGTCATGTGTTGAAACTCCTCAACAAAATGGTATTGTTGAGAGAAAACATCAACACATACTTGCCATTACAAGAGCAATTCTATTGCAATCAAATGTACCTAAATGTTTTTGGCATTTTGCCATTGGCCATGTTGTTCACATCTTGAATAGATTGCCATCACATTTTCTTAAAAATTCATCCCCTTATTAGTTTTTATATAACACATTGCCAACCATTTCATACTTAAAGGTATTCAAATGCTTAACATATGCAAATACTCTTCATGCTAATAGGAAAAAGTTGGATCCCAGATCCAGGAAGTGTGTGTTTCTAGGATACAGGGAGGGCATTAAAGGATACCTCCTCATTGATTTAAAGTTTATGGAAATATTCACTTCCAAGATTGTTTCTTTTTATGAAATCATTTTTCTTAATTTTTGTCCAATAATGCACCCAACAATGATAAATAAACAACTCACTTTCCTCACTCATGCATTGATCTATTTACCTATGATATACATCTACCACAAGTTGCATTCAATCCTAAATCCACATACACACCCGAGACACAAAACACTATCTCACCATAAAATGAACATGAAACACAACCAACACCAATTCCACGTGATCAACACACAACACCACCATCTTCCAAAAATCACAATGTAACACAATCCCTCACACCACACACTTTGCAACAACATATCCAACAACAACACCATGTGCAAAGAAAATTCTCAAGAATAAGAAGGCCTCCGTCTCACTTGAGCGACTATCAATGTTTAAACACCACCACTGACCAGCCTCCAACTTCATACCATGAAAGGTATCCAATCTCTAATTATTTGTCTTATAAAAAAATTTTTGCATCTCATACTGCAGTTTCTTTTACTATCTCCTCAAACATTGAACCCAAGTACTATAGTGATGCCATAACTCAACCTTGCTGGCTCAAAGCCATTAAAGATGAACTTACCGCGCTTGAGTAGAGCCAAACTTGGAAGCTCATTTCTCTTCCACATGGCAAGAGGGCAATTGGGTGTAAGTGGGTGTTCAAGGTCAAATACCATCCTAACGGCACAATAAAGAGGCACAAGACCCGCTTGGTAGCAAAGGGGTTTACTCAAGTCCCTGGAATTGACTATCGTGTCACTTTCAGTCCAGTGATAAAGCTGAGTAGCTTGAGAATTGTGTTGGCTATGGCTGTTGCCAAGGGTTGGTATCTCAAACAAATTGATGTGAATACGACATTTTTACATAGTGATTTGGATGAGGAGGTGTACATGCGGCCACCACCAGGATTAGACATAAAACCTGGCCAAGTTTGCAAGCTTGAGAAGTCTTTATATGGTCTCAAACAGGCAAGCAAACAGTGGAATTCAAAGTTGAAGTTAGTTTTGATTGAAATTGGTTATGTGCAGTCCAAGTCAGACTACAGTTTGTTTACCAAGAGATCTGCTTTGGGTTTTACTGTAGTCTTGGTTTATGTTGACGATTTAATCTTAGCTAGTAATGATTTAAATGAGATCAATGCTATTAAAGCTGCCTTGGATGATCGGTTCAAGATAAAGGACATTGGGGACTTAAAGTTTTTTATTGGTATGGAAGTGGCTAGGTCCAAGAAAGGTATCATGCTTTATCAAAGAAAGTATGCTTTAGATGTGCTTCGGGATGCAGGTTTTGAGAATTGTAAACCAGCCACGACTCCCATGGATTATAGCAACAAGCTGAGAAGGGATGATAGCACCCCACTGAATGACTCTGGTGAATTTCGAAAGCTAATTGACAAATTACTCTAAGTCAATATTTAGATCACCCAACTACTGCTCATATCACTGCAACTCATAGAGTATTAAGATACATCAAGGGCTCTCCTGCCACAGGCATATTTTTTCCTGTTGATTCAGTCCTTTGTGTTACTGGGTTTACTGACTTTGATTGGGTTGCATGTCCAGATTCAAGACGATCTATTTCTGCTTATTGCTTCTATGTTGGTAGTGCTTTAGTCTCTTGAAAAAGTAAGAAGCAAGTTAATGTGGCCTGTAGCTCAGCTGAGGCTGAATATCGCACGCTTGTTACTGCCACCAAGGAAGCCACTTGGATAAGATTTCTTATGAAGGACCTTGGGATGCCTCTCACCAAGCCTATCAGCACCTATTGTGATAGTTAATCAGCCATTCATATCACCTCCAACCCCATCTTTCACGAGAGAACTAAACACATTGAGACTGATTGCCATATCGTTCGAGACAAGTTCATGGAGGGTCTCATCATTTGCTAACAATCTCCACAACCGATCAGGTTGCGGACATTTTAACGAAGCCATTAGCCCCAGCTACGTTTCATACATTGTATGGCAAGTTAGGATTGGTAAATTTCCACACTCCTAACTTGAGGGAGGGTGTTGTCTAGTGAGAAAATTAATTGACAGCTAGCCAATAGACATTCCTATTATGCAGTATAGTAAATTAGTTAGTTAGGCAAATTAAGCTAATTTAGTTGCGTAAATTACTGCTAAGTAATCGAAGATAATTTAGTTGCATAAATTACTCCTAAGTAGTCAGTTAGATAATTTCTAATTGTGCAAATTTTTTTGTAACAGCCACTATATAAGACAAGTGTGGCTGTTAGTGTAAGGTGTGATTTTATCATTGTTTTAATTGAATTCATTCTCATTTCTCATCTTCTTCTCTCTGCTCTCTCATCTAATTGCCTTTGCATCACCTTGTTGCACCTTCAACAGAAAATTTATACTTTGTTAGTTGAAATTTATCATCACAATGTCAATTTTATTTTATTTTTTAGATAAATTTGTTGGTATCTAAATTTTTTATAATAAAAAATATTATTTACTCAATAAAAATAATATACTTTAGAAAAATCAATAAACTAAAATAATATTTTTGTTATAATGTTCTATTATTAATCTTTATGGTTGTGTTTATTTATGAGAACAAGATAAAACAAGACACCAAAAAACAAGACACAAAAGACAGAAACATAAAATTTTGTGTTCTTATATTCTATTTGGTGATAAACTAGAACAAACTATAAAGATTTAATTTATTCTCATTTTTTTCATCTAAAAAATTTGAGAAGAAAAATATAATAATAAAAAATATAATTATAAAAAATTAACAAGAATAATATAAGAAAAAATAAAAAATAAGTTATATCCTTTGTTAATATCTCTGTGTCATTTCTGTCAAGATAGACTCTAAATATATTAGTTCAGTATTTCTGGAGACAATGCTCTATTCATATCCCATCTACCAAACACAATTTTATGTTTCTATATTTTTATTTTGGTGTCCCTGTTATAGTGTCCTATCTTTTTATACGAGTATTTACCCATAATAAGATACATATTTTTTTAGATATTTTTGATAAAATATAATACGAATAAAGATTTTTTAGAGTGTGTAATGATATATATTTTAGATTGATATTTACATTTATTGTTTAAGTTTTATTTTATGATGAGATGATAGTAGCAAAATAGAAAGTTATTAAAGATATTTTATTCTTTACCATATATATCTATTAAACTATTATACTTTTAACTATTGGAGTAGAACATACCTTAGTGTAAGAAAAATAAATGAAAATGCATATATATATATATATATATATATATATTATTTAGAGATAAAGTAATCTCATAAAATTTAAATAGATTAATATTGACAAATTTTAATTTGTGTAGAAAAAAATGCATAATTTTTAGATATTTTTTATCATCTTGTATTAGTGTGAGTACTCTGTACTAAAAAAATAAAAATATATATAAAATAACATAAAAAATAAACACTAAAGTGGCCAAAAGATATTTTCATATTTTGTATTAATAAATTTAAGAACCGCAACATAATTAACTTTATTATCAATCAAAACATAAAGAGACGAATTGAAGAGAGTAAACATAGACCTTAGCCTTCTAATTTTGTTAAAACAAAATTTAGCTGAAGTATATATATATATATATATATATATGATAAATAATTATCTTATATTAATAATAAAATTATTAAATATATTTAATATTTAATATAATATAAATAAAGAGTAAATACTAAATAGTCAAATTGAATGACGATCTGCTCTGTTTGCGTCAGTCTTTCTTTATATTCTTCTATAAATGCCGCTAAATTAGAATAAAAACTATTAAATAGTCAAATTGAATGACGATCTGCTCTGCTTGCGTCGGTCTTTCTTTATATTCTTCTATAAATGCCGCTAAATTAGAATAAAAACTATTTCTAGACTTTTATCTTTTACCGGCTAACAACGTATGTGTTGTATGTGCGTGTAATTGTGTGGGTTGGTTCGTTTCTGGCATTTTTAATTATCTTGTTTGTTATTGTCGAATTCCTTCCTTACTCACCAGAAAATTCACCGTTTACAGAACTCAAGGATCAAGAACAGTAACAACAAGAACTAATAAAAAGCTTTCTTGTGATTTTTTGGAAAGCACTGAAAAGAACTTCATATTATTGTTTTTTTGGTGACTAGAACTTCATATTATTGTTTGGTGTTATCTACTTACTCCGTGAAAAAAAAAAATCAAATTTTAAATTTTTTAATTGAAAAAATGAATAAAAATTTAAATTTTGTAAAGATATAGATTTTTTGAAATTTAAATTAAAAGATAAAATTTGAATTTCTATTCTTTTCGTTTTGATTTTTTTTTAAATATTTTATTTGAATTTAAATTGAGGTATTTTTTTATTGATATCTTTATTTTAAAGTTAATATAGAATAAGCTGTATAAATAGTAAATCGAATTAAGCTGATTCAATTTACTATGTGTATGTTGTATAGTACTAAATCGAATCACATTAATTCGATTTATTAGGTGACCAAACTAAATCCAAATAACCTAATTTGATTGATATTGTGTCGAATTTTGTTCATTCATAAATTAAAATTATCCATTTTAATTTGCTTTTATTTTTATTAATTCAAATCATACTGATTTAATTTAGTGTTAGAAAAACTAAATCAAATCTGGTAAATTTAATTTACATACATTTATACACAAAAACATGCCTGTAACATTTTTAATTTAATATTTTTATGTAATATTAAATTTTACTTGGTTTATTAATGTTATTTATTTATTTTTTTTGGGTATAGTTTATGTTGTTACCTGTTATATAAGCGTGATCATTATTTACCTATTGAGAGCTACTCTTAATTTTATAGTATTAAAGTTACAAGTGTGAGTACACAAGGAAATAACCATAATATATATATAAAGTTATATTTTTTATAATACTATTCAATTTATATAGGAGCAAATTACTTTGAAACTTAATTAGATCTAAGATCTAACACACCATTCCATATATGCAATCTTTATATATATATATATAAAGACAAATTACAATATAATTATGGTAAGTGTGCATTAACAATTAATTATTAAATTAATTAACTTTTGGTATATATGCACATAACATGTTTTTACTGCATAATATGAGATTTAGTAAAATTTATGATGATTTCTCTGAATTAACGTTTTCTAAACAATTCTTTTAAAAAAGAAATTGACCGTGACAAATTTAATTTTTTTTGACAATAAAGACAAAATATACATAATATAGTAATAAAATAAATTTTATAATAATTTAATATAATGGAGTCAAATTAATAATAAAATAGGGTAAATAAATATTACGATGATATCTTAATAAAAAAATTTTCAAATTTTAGTGGAAATTTCCCCCACAATTTATAACATAAATTCATCCTTGGAGATTGGTATAATATTATTTGTATGTTTTATATTATATTTTGCTAAATCTAAAATTACCAAGCGTAGTATAATTTAAAGGTGATTATTTACATGAATAATGACGAAGCAAAAATTATTAAATAATTTAATATATTTAATAAAATTATTTGATACATGTATTTATATTTCAATTATTATTTAAAATAATAATAATATTTTTTATTTTTGATAATATCATTTTTTACATAATTTTTTTAGATTGTATTGTACATAAATTTATAAAAAAATTAATATTATCAAAATAAGAGTAATATTATTATCTTCCATATTTTTATACGAATAGCCTCGTAATTTAATTAAATCTCAAGAAATACCTCAAAAGAAATTTGTGTTTTCTTTTCCCTTAAATTTTAATTAAAAGTGGGGTTAGTATGAGAATGAGGCGCGCATGTCAGAAGTCAGAACCAAAAACAAACGCGAGTTACTCTTCTCAATGGTTTGGTCGTAATTTCACTGCAAACACAGTGGCATATTGGGAAATTCGACAGCGCGAGACACAAACAAGCGTAATTGTCTTCCACTGCCACTACTGCTACTTCTCTTTCTGCTTAATCGAACAAGCTCAGGGGCTGGGGCACAAAGCGAAAGAGGAAAACACGCCACAAAAAAAAAAAAAAAAACAAAGAAAGAAAAAAGAAAAAGAAAAGAAAACCCTCTTGCTTCCTGAGAGAAGAATAAATTAAATTCAGGGAAAGAACCCAGAGATAGATAGAAAGAGAGATAGTTGAAGAGCTCACACGATGCTGCTGCGTGAATGGCGTTAGGGTTTCTCGTTGATCCTCCCAAGCTCGATTCCCTTTCTGCAATTGTCTCCCTGTCTTGCTTCTTCAAACCCTAATTCGACGCTAGGATTCGGTATCTTCGGAAATTTTCTTCACTGTTGAGCTGAGTTTTTTTTTTTTTTTGTTTTCTGAGTTGCTGCGATGGGCGCGCCGGAGAAATCGCAGGCGAATTCCTCTAATTCGATGCAGGCAAGCTCTCCTAACCTCTAATTGGAAACTCTCTGCTTTGTCGTAGAATCTAGTCAATGCAATTTTCTTTTTTAGCTATTCGATGTTGTGCGGGTTCGAGTTCGATTTACTGGTGTTGCCTTGGAATTCATTTTTGGACTGTGTTTCCTTTCTTCTCATGAGTTTGAGATGCAGAGAGGTGTAGCTTTAGGAAATAGGACGATGCTCTTGCTTGAATAGTGAATAGTCTACTTTTGTTTTATTTATTTTTTCTTGTAATAATTGTTTTTAGTTCACTATCCATATGTGTATGTGTCAGTGTGTCAGTGTGTATTGATTATTGATTCAAAGCTTAAAGTTTTATTGAACTACCATCTACAATGATGTGCTGGCACATCAGTAAAAGAGGAAGATGCTTAATAGTATGAAAGCATTCTATGAAACTTGGCTGCCAAACAAGGTTGCTTGATTTTGGCTCCCTTTCTCAATTTTTATTTATTTCTTGGTTTAGCTTTTGTCCACTTGACACATGTCTAGAAGGATTTTGTACTAATTATCAGGGCTCTTAAACAAGTTAGATTTCCTAGGTAGTGATCAACTGGTCAAGATAATTGTTATGAACCATCTCTCTTAAAAACTTAGTTTTTTGAGCTTGAAGTGCGGATTGCGCTCAAGTCTATTTTTGTCTTGCACTGGAGTTATATCTCTATTTATAATAATGGGGGTAGTAAGGATTGAACTTTACATAGAGCCACATGAATAAATATATATCTCTAACAATACTCAAACTTGATGATTTGGAAATACATGATGGTACGAGTCGTAAAGGATTTTTAAAGTGAAAGTAGATCAAAATTAAAACCTCTTTATCAAAAGAACTGGTTACCTTCATACCTTCTCATCCACTTGGAGGTGATTAGGGGGCTGTGCTCAGTCCTTATTAGAAGGAATTAGTAACCTGAAAGTGCTTGGTTTAAAATTATTGGAGAACTTTGGATAAGGCCAGTCTTGTTTGAGCCTGAAATAAATTTCTGATGTTACCATCCTTGCTTTTGGTTGCAATTCAGATACATTCATTATATATTTCTTTCTTCTGAGATCTGTGTGTTATTTGGTAGTATGGACTCACTGGGCAGCAAGCAGTGCGCACTTGCTAAAAGTCCAATTTATAGTCTTTTTTTTGCGCTTATGCTTTTAGTCCCAACTGCTCACTAAATGGACCATTACTTTTCCAATTATCTCAATAATTGCTAATAAGAACAAAAGAATTTGCATTATTTTGTTTACTATTGTAACGTTTTGGCAATTTCTTCTTCTGTATGCAGCTTGTTGTGGCTGTATTGCTACCTTGTTCTTTTAAGGGGAATACTTATTGCCTTTAATAACATGGCATGTCATGGATTTATTATGGATATGTACTACATTATTACTGGCATCTTGGTTGTCGGCACCCTCTCAGTTTTGTCAGTCTTTTACTTTGAAAAAGAATGCATAGTCTTTATCCAATTTAATTGGCTTCTTGTTCTTGTTTCTTCATATTTCTTTCTTTTCTTGGTGCAGATTGGTCAGTCTGTTATTAATTCAAGCATTTATCTAACATACTGGTTAAGGTTCAGAACTTACATAAGATATTGCATAAATGAAAAAACAAATTTTGCTAAAGAGTGTTCAATTATAGTTATTTGGTATTGCAACTTTTTCCTGTTTTCAGTTTATCTGTTTTACCATGCAGCAGCCACATGGCATCTTCCTTCTTGTGTCTTTTGTATATGATCTTTTGCTGAGCTTTTCAATTTTGTATGTTCCATCAAATTTAAATTGTTACCTTCCATGTGTGTCCAATTCTACTTATTGGAGAATTATGTGTTACTATTCCCCCTCCCAGAAAAATGGTACCGGCTAACGTATATTTTGAATAGAGGGTATTCTATCTACTCTTGATTTTCTTTGCAAGACATTTATTCTTGTTCTATTTTAGCGAACTTTCTATTTATTGATAAACAATTTTATTAAAAAAAAATCTATAATTGAAGGCCAAACTCCTAACCCTATCCCTCAAAACTTACTTGTCTAGAAACATCTAATTAAAAGTGATTGAATTATGCCTCAACCAAATATTTGAAATGATGGGAGATATGGCACATTGCAACAAATATTTGGCCATATTCCTTCTCCTGAAACTTGCAAAACTAGTCAACAAAAGCTTATCTAAAATTGCAGGGCACGCTTAACTTATTAAAGATGTCTAACAAAGTACCCCAGAAAAGTGAGTCACATTGCAATGCAAAATACATGTGAAATTAATTTTGAATTTGTCTCACATATAACACACACTTAAGGGGAAACAGCCTTATGTGGCCTTCAAACCTACAATATGTCATTGGTATTAATTTTGTTGAGCAGAACTATCCAAATAATGGATTTGACTTTAGAGGGAGATGTAGACTTACAAAACAAGTTTATCATGGTGGATAGAGTTGTATGTGAGAAATGAATTGGGAAATGGAAATAAGATTTACAGCTAAACATATCAGGAGATCATATGATTTCTTAGTCACTTATATATGATGTTTATGTGATTTGTAGTTGTACATAACATCATTTAATTTAATATTAAAATCTTGAGTGGTTTAAATGCCTATGTAACTTAGTAATTCTTCTTATTGGATACAGCGTGTCAAGGTTTATCGAATGAATGATGATGGAAAATGGGATGACCAAGGCACTGGACATGTCACTATTGATTATATAGAGGTTTGTCTGCTGTTTCATCCAAGCTTTCATTTCTGATCAACATGTCTGTGTGCATGTGTCAGGGGACCATGTATGCATGACTTTTCATCTTATTGTTTGCTTTTGTTTATGCTGCTAGGAGGCTTTTATCTTGACCTTTTAAATTATAAATTATAATCTATACTCGAGTTCTATAAGAAAGCGTTTATTTTTGAGATATTCTCATCAATGATTGGTGATGCTCATGGGTATGGATTATTTCTCTTGTCTAATTTCTGTTACATCTTCTGCCTTACTCTTCCTAAATATCTGCGAATTGGATTTAATAATTAAAGACAATTCTATCATATTCAAATATGGAGGTCTTTTGAGTTGGTTTTTAATCTTTTTATTAGTTATATATTGAGTTTCTTATAATGAATGAAAATCATAATGATATATGATGCAGAGATCAGAAGAGCTGGGTTTATTTGTTTATGATGAAGAAGATAATGACAACTTACTAATGCATCGCATCAGTTCTGAAGATATTTACAGGAAACAAGAAGGTAATAATAGTGCTTGTTATGATATATTTTTCTATTGATGACTGATATCTACACATTTATGCTTGAAATATATGAGGGTTGACAGAAGATATCCTTTTATTATCATTCAGATACAATCATCTCATGGAGAGATCCAGAATCTGGTACAGAACTAGCCCTTAGCTTTCAAGAGACTAGTGGATGCTCTTATATTTGGTAATGAACGTTTATTAAATATTAGTTACTCTTTCTCGAGTTTTATCGTTGCTCCTACAAACCTGTCTTGAGGATTATGCTTTTTTGTACAGGGACAATATTTGCAATGTGCAAAGGAATATGCATTTTACTTTAAATAGTAAGTAATGTAAAATTTGAATGTCATTATTCCTTCACCCACCTGGATGTTGATTATATATATGTATATGCATTTACTGAAACTTAGTGCCTGTTTATGTTGGCTTGCATATATTACTGCTTTACTATTCTGTTGTCGTGTGGTGCTATATAGAAAATTTCTTCTTCGATTAGGGTGGATGAGTTGCACCTTTCTATGGTTCTGTTATCTGTTATATATGACATACTGTTGTCTGGCTCCTAGACCTGAGAGTTCATGCAACCATAACTGTGAAGTATAGCCATAATGGTTCTGCGTAGATTACACTGCTTTGTTTGGAATTGTTTTTAAGGTTAATGGACATGTATGTTTGGATTATTTTGAACTGATGTTTGTCACCAGTGATCAATAACTTAGGGATGGATGTTGCCACTATTATTTGATAATACCACTCCTTTTTTTTAACAAATTCATGCAAACATAATGCAAAATAAAATCATCTGTAGAGTGGCATTATCAAAAATAGGAGTGACAATACCATCACCCATAATTTATTATGCCTGAATTCTAACTTCTAATGGGGCAAAATGAAAAATGGTTGAACTTATTAAATTTATGTCCATGTCCCTTATATAAAGTTGTTTTTTATCATGAAAATTTCATTGGCTTTTTCAACACACAAGTACGCATAATGTTAGTCCAACAAATAAGAAACATGATCCTTGAATTCTGTTTTTGACCCTTTCCTAGGCTCCTTTGCAGAGTCATATTGATTGTTACTTTGACTTAGCCTGACTATTTTTGTATTATATTCAGGTGAGGCATTTCACAGTGTAAACAGTGAGTTAAGGGAGTTACCCGCGGTTGAGTTGTCAACACTTCCTTTGATTCTTAAGGTCTGAGCATATGACTAAATCATATAAGTTGTTGTTTCTTGATTATATTTATTTATCATTTTGCAGTTCACCATTTTCCCCTCATTTTCTCTTTGTTTGAAAAATGAGAACTGCTTGTTTGAGCACTTTTTGACAAGAAAGTTGCTTTTATACTTGAAAGAGATAAGGCCCCCCTCTCCCCTTCTCTTTTTCTCTCCAAAAAAAGAAAAAAGGGTTTTCTATCCCTCCACACACTTCCCACCCTCTAAAAAAGACACCGTGAGTGGTAGATGAAGAAATTACCTATGGTTTTGATTGTTCTGTCCATCTGTATTTGTCATCCTTTTGTGAAGTTGCTCTTCTCTCCTGTTGGCAGAGCAGGTTCATAAAATTTATGCAAGAGTATTACTGACTACTGAGTGAAAAAAGGGTTAAATATTACTACTGAACTCTCTCATGTATTCATTTAAATCATTTTTAAATTCACATTTATCTATGATACTCTCATAAAATCCATTCTCTTTTTCTGTGCACAGACTCTGGTTGAGAGTGGCATTGCAGACCAGTTGCGGCTTGCGGAGCTAATATTGAGTGATGTAAGCCACATCAAATTTGTCTGTGTCAGATAAACTGTTCACCTTTGTTCTGCTTATGCATGACTAATTGAAGTTTATGTCAATTGATTCGATATGTTTTCCTGTTGTTGTTGTTTTATAATTGCAATCTAACCACATTTGTGGTGGTGGTGTTGCTATGCTGTACTGGTGTGTAGTGTAGGGTAGAACAAGTTGGTTCTTTAGTTTTATTGATATTCTTCTGTGAAAAAAGAAAAATGTTGGTTTTGTGGCCTTCAAGTGGAAAGTATAGGCTTTACTCTTTAGATGGTTTTCCCTTAGCTTTTTGTATTTCTTTTTGCAACAATTGTTGATAATTATTATTTTCAAATATGTTAGGATGGCATTATTATTATTATTATTATTATTATTATTATTATTATTATTATACAAACTTAAAAAGTATTTGAAGGTGAGTACAAAAGGAATGGAGGATAAAAATAAATCTTTCCTTAACTTAAAAAGGGAAGAAAAAGCGAAAGATGTAGAGAAAAATTCATCATTGCAGTGTAGGAACTAGCAAAGTTTCCCAATCCCTCATCATATTTGCACGGACCATTTGTTTTAAGAAGACCTTGAGCTCTTATCATATGTGGATGGACATGTACACAATCTTGTCCCAAAATGGCTTCTTCTGTGAAGGATACCCTAAGAATTACTAGAGTGATGCTCTACCCAAATGAACAAAAATGTATTTGCAGCCTATTTTGGCTTATTTGTTTCTATCAAATTAGTAAAGCTAGTCATATGAAAGTGGTACAAGGACTTGGGGCACCCAAAATTATTATATTGGTAATGGTTATGTTGTTGATTTCCAATTGTGCTATTATATCCTGATGTTTCTAATAATATTTATCTGATATTCGTTTATTCAATTTTTATTTTGAACTCTACACATAACATTGTTCATCTGTATTTATATTTGCAATGCAGCAAGATTTTTTTCGAAAGCTGATGGAACTATTCAGAAGATGTGAAGACTTGGAAAATATTGATGGCCTTCACATGATTTTCAAGATAGTCAAAGGGATAAGTCAGTGTTCAATTTTGTGCCATTTTGGTTTCAACCCATTGATTTCATTTGCTTTATTCTTCATTTTGAGGTTTTGTGATGCTTTGCAGTATTGCTTAATAGTACACAAATTTTCGAGAGAATATTCAGTGATGAATTTATAATGGACATTATTGGTTCTCTTGAGTGTAAGTTCATCCCAAATTTGTATTATATTTAATTATGTGAAATTTTGTATTTTGCATTCAGCCACTTTAGCCTTTGTGTGCGTGTGTGTTTTTTTTCTCCTCCCAATGAATTGTTTTTTCTCCTCCCAATCAATTATACTTTGTGGTTTTATTTTCTCCTTTTATATGCATAAACTAAAAAGTAGTTTATGATCTTGAGTTTTTCATTTCTTATTTATTTCAGATGATCCAGAAGCTCCTCATATTCAGCATCATCGTAAATTCTTAAAGGAGCATGTTATTTTTAAGGAGGTATATGTTTTGGGCCTGATTATTTGTTCTATGCTGTATAGGAGCCAGGCTGTATGCAGTTTTGTAGCAATGCAAATAAATATCCCTCTTAATAATAATGTGCAACAATTTTCTTTTGTAGGCTGTACCAATAAAGGATCGTACTGTGTTGTCAAAGATACATCAGACATATAGAGTTGGTCTTTTGAAGGTTTCACTTTGTACAAGCCATTTAATTTTTTGCTCCCTCTTTTTGAAATGAGACTCTGAGCTTTTTTAGTGCTTTCAGGATGTTGTTTTGGCTAGAGTATTGGATGAGGCTACTGTTGCAAATCTCAACTCTATGATATATGCAAACAATGCCTTTGTAAGATTTGATTTTCTATTACCCCCCCCCCCCTCCCTTTCCCAAAAAAAAACAAAAAAAAAAAACAACAGATACACAAAAAGTAACTTCTACTTTGATATGTTGATTAGTATCGTTATTTTTTATTTCTCTGTTATTTCCTAGGTTGTTTCTGTATTGAAGGATGACAGTACATTTATCCAGGAGTTATTTGCTAGGTTAAAATCCCCCACCACTACTTCTGAATCAAAGAAAAATTTGGTAAGTCTGTTGATGATATTGTTTCATTTTTCTTTTAGCCTTGGCTGTGATACTGTACTATTTCCAGTATGACATTGTTATTTCATAACTTAACAATTTCCCCTCCTGGTAATTACCTTATTATATATGTGCAGTCACATTTGATGAAATTTTACTTAAAGAAGAAACAGAATTCCAGTGTCAGGTTATGCTAATAAATGGTCTCTGTTCTGTACAATTTATTTAGGTTATTATTCTGCACATTTGATGAAATTTTACTTAAAGAAGAAACAGAATTTCAGTGTCATTTTTTTTCCTCCTGTAGAATCAGTTGATTTGTTTCAAGGCACTTGTATTTTCATTTAGTATTTAGCTTCATAAGACTGAATGTGCTTTAGATCTAAAGTCAGCTCAATTTGGTTGAAGTTTAAATACACTCCAGTTTCAATCTGGTTCATGGTATTACATTTGCCATCCTGTGAAGGCAATAAAATTATGGATGGAATGTGTTTTAGATGCACTCTTCTAATTTTAAATGTCTTTAATTGGAAATTTGAAAGACTGTACAATGGTTCATTTCATGTTTCATTTTGCCTTAACTTGAAGGATGCAGAAGTTATATTAGAAGTATTACAAGGGAATGCTTCCTTATTCCAATTCTACATGTTAAACACAATTAAGTAGTGAAATATTTTCCTCCTTGATGGTTTTACTTTTATCTTTCCTGAAGAGAAAAAGGAACATCAATCACCTTCAGTTAGTTGCATTATAGGGGAATGACATGGCAAGAATTGTTAACTAGCATATTGTGATTAGAACTGGATTAGTTATTCCTTGTCTTTTTAGATGAATAATCATGCCTGTTTGGCCTTTATTATATATTGCTTGCTTGGAATGTTTCCTGTCTTGTTTAATTGAATTATTTTTTTCTTTTTATTCTCATGATTGACCATGTTACTTATTCCTTTCTTTTTTTTTTTTTCAATTTAATTTCTGTCTATGGGATGGACAGGTTTATTTCTTGTATGAGTTTTGTAGTTTAAGCAAGAGCCTACCAATGGTTCAGCAGCTTCGGCTTTTTAGGTATGTTACATCTGTGATGGATGTTGCACAGCCTGTTCTGCGGTTTGTTTTCCTTATCCAATTTTTAGAAGCTATTGTTGCTTGCATTCTTCCTAATTGTTTACTCTGAATTTGGTACTACCTACATAGATTACCTCCAAAATGTTCTGTTGATTTTCTTAAGATGTAATCTGAATTAGCATCTTCATATAGAAAAAATAATGAATGAACATCTTGAGCTGGTGCTGCTTGTTTTGGTACTATTTAATGGTGGAGGCCTGAAATAGTTATCTTTTTTTCATACAACTGTATGCATAGCAAGTTTTTCACGACTAAGAAACTTCCAGAAGAAACTTTTGATATACAGTTAATGCAATTTGCATTAGGAAGTTCTTGCAACTTCTCTGTTTCCCGATTATCTTTCAATTTTTGTTTTGCTCTTTATTCTTTTCGGAATCTTAATATCTTGGTAAAATTTATTGATTTTTTAATTTAATTTCATTATTTGTAGGGATCTGATGAATGAAGGCATCTTTGACATTATCACCGATGTCCTGCAATGTCAAGACAAGAAGTTTGTGCTTACTGGGTACTGATGCTATATTGGCCCTATGTATAAAAGTTTCAGTTTTTACTGGTCTGTTTTTACATTTTTTTGGATTAGTTTCTGAGGGGAAATATTTGTGATGCTTGCAGAACAGATATCCTCATTCTATTCTTGAATCAGGATCCTAATCTTCTGCGTTCCTATGTTGTGAGGCAAGAAGGAATGACACTACTTGGACTGTTGGTAAGTATTGTATGCAAGAGGACAAATGATTTTTACCCTCTAAATGGCATGCATCTTTAAAAAAACAGCCAAAGTCAAACAACCATGTTAGTGCATTATTTCATTTATGAATTTTGTTGTCCGAGTCTCTATTATTTATGTTTTGGACTTTTCATGAAGAGCTTTTGTATAACATATATATATATATAGTAAACACTCTAGTTGGATAATATATGTTTTTGTTTTTGGATAAAAGAATTATTCTGTTTAGATAAAGGGAAGAGGAATAGTTATATTTAGGGCAGTAAGAGAGCATCTCTTCAAGGACAAGAAGAAACAAGAAAACAACTATCAACAAAGTTGAGTTCTCTGGTATCTTTAAGATATCTGAGATCGAAATTCTTTAGAAAGGTTATGTGCTTTACACAATTACACCAAAGACTTTGTTATGAAACAAGAGGGATATTGGAATCGGTTGGACCTGTTAATGTATTTCCCTTTAAAAACATCCATAAGAAAAAGGTATTAGCTAACTCCTTTTTTTTTTTGGACAGGTTAGAGGAATGATAACAGATTTTGGAGATGAGATGCACTGCCAGTTTCTTGAAATCATTCGGAGTTTGTTGGACTCATGCACATTGTCTGGAGCACAGGTTTGTTTCCTGCTATCCTTTTCTGTTTGGTCAAATTAACCATGCGTTAATACTAATTTTTTCTTGGCCACATGGATTTGTTGCATAAGCTTGTTAGCTGAATTTAAGTATGGATGTGATTTTACTTTGAATCTTGGAGTCAGCACAAATGAGAGACTGAATTTATTTGTGCAAGTGTAAATTTTGCATGTTGATTATGTCCTATCTTCTGACATGTTTGAAACTCGAGTTAGTGTTTCATAAAGTTGGAAGATTTATTGTAGATTTATTAGATAGTTATTCATTGACTTGCTCAATGTTAACCTTTTTGTTTGACTTGCTCAGAGGGACACTATAATTGACATATTCTTTGAGAAGCATTTGGGTCAACTGATTGAAGTGATAACAGCATCATGTCCTCCAGAAAATGTTTCCCGTGCAAGTAGCAAATCTGTAGGTCCTGCTCAAAGAGTTAAGTTGCAGAGTGTGACGAAGCCAGAGATACTAGCAAACATATGTGACTTATTATGCTTTTGTGTCTTGCACCATCCATACAGGATAAAGTAATTTCTTGTATCCGTAGAGTAATTAAATTCACTTATTTGGTGCTGCTTTGTAAATGCCAATATGGATAACTCTTTCCTGTTTGCAGGTGCAACTTTCTTCCTAATAATGTGATTGATAAAATTTTGTTACTGACACGGAGAAGAGAAAAATACTTGGTTGTTGGTGCTGTCCGGTTTGTTCGTACTATTCTCTCCCGCCATGTAAGTTTTGGCTTTTGTATGGCGCTGTAATTTGGTATATAATTTGAGTGAGAAATTCTAGTTGTGTTGGGGTACACAGAAGGCTGTTAAGTAGTTTCAATGACATGGTTTTATAAACAGAAGCTACCATTGTGGAATGGGTTATGGGGGGTTTGTCACGATACAAGTGATTGCCTCTGGTGGTCAGGGTGTTATCAGTGACATTTTATTTTGGCACTTTAGTTTTGTATCATAGAAATCAGAGTCTATATTTATGCTTGATAATGTTTTATGATACAAGTATTTCGTTTTTAGCTTTTCGAATCGAATAATTTGAGCATCAAAGATTCGTGGGAACAGGCCAGAACTGGCGAGTCTATATCAAAAGAAACTGGATAAAAGGTTGAGGATAAATAGAAATCGCTCTCTCTCACACACACAAACATCTAAACCAAGTCAGACAAGGCTTAGTAGTTGTTGATGTAGCATATGTGATATATATAGTAGCGGCAGAAATAATTTTATGCGATCCCTGATAATACTGATATATTGTGATGTTCTCTGTTCTATAATTATATAGAAATTTGAAAAACCAATATATAAATTATATTGGGCTTTTTGTAGATACATGGATTCAAAATTTAGGTAATAATCCTGGTAGAGGTTTGTGATATTTTATCAATTTTTTTAGACTAGATAATTCAGTGTTCTTATGCACGGAGTTAGTTAAGCTGATTTCTCTGGTTGGACTTGACTTTTCTTT
Source organism: Arachis ipaensis (assembly GCF_059453495.1). NCBI lineage: Eukaryota > Viridiplantae > Streptophyta > Magnoliopsida > Fabales > Fabaceae > Arachis > Arachis ipaensis. Next base: position 15,764,685 of record NC_142439.1, on the reverse strand, counting down.
TTTTCTTTTTAAGAAAAACACATTTTTCATGTTCCATAGTTGTATCTTGTTTTCTCTGGCAATTTGGCTGTTGGAATTGTGAGTATAGTTTTAAACAGTTTGTTTGTCCTTTTAGGCAATGTTGACTGGTTCTGAGTGTAGTTTCAGAATGGTTTGAGTTTGATGACAGTTTATTTTTTCCATTGCCACTGTATGTCCCTTACCTTACTGAGTGGGGAATTCAAATAAAAGCTGTATCACATCTTACACTCAGAAGCATCAATTATGGTTAACTATTTGCTATTCTATTGTCTGGAGGAAAAAGGAATTTACAAATAGAAAAAGAAAAGAGAGACAATAAATATCTGCACAGGAATAAAGCAAAAGAGAAAATGTAGGTCCAAGTGATTGAGCTACGTAACAAGGCATGCCAATCTGAATAATGATATACATCCAAGTGTTCTTATTAACCAAGTCCAATCAAGTTGGTCTAACATCAACAAAAATCAATTATGGGTCGCATTATTTCAAGTCTTGTTGTTTAACTTGGCTGGACTTGATTTATAAAAAGACTTGGATATGTAACATTATTCCGCTGATCTGTCTACATATCTAAACATCTTTGAAGAGACCATTAGTAGGGCACCACTGAGATGCAAACGGAAAAACCCTATGTCGGCACATTTTAGTTCATTTTTCTTTTGTAGTCTGCAATTTCTCTCGTGAAATTTAATATCAGTTAGTAGCTTGTTCCTTTTCCCTTGTTGCATGTAATCACCTCATCTTCCTTGTTGAACTAGAGTTCATTTTCCCATTTTCTCTGTAACTTATCTCAACAATTTAGTTAAAACAATACTAGCAAGCACAATTAATTCTACCTGTTAGTTTTTGTATGCATGTCTAATTAAATTAGATGTATGCGATATACTATATTTGGAAAGTAAACAGGTAAGAGAACCTGTTGAATATGAGTTAATCTTAGCTGTTATAGAGCATCCTTATTCTTGTTGCCTGCCTAAAACAGGTGTAGATTATTTGAGCATCCTTATTTGCCTAAAACAGGTGTAGATTATTTGATATTTATTTTTTATCCTTCTCACCTTTGAGGACAAGAAGAGTAACAGTTATATAACCACAATAGTTTGTATAACTTCTGGGAATATTGGTAGACTTAGTTATTACTTTAAGTTGCTTATGTTATAGCTTCTAGTGTAGAAGATGTCCATAATCGTTTTATAAGATTTCTTGTTCTAAGATTCACATTGAAAGTTTGTTTGAGCTGGATGACTTTTTTTTTTTTATTCTGTGAAGCTAGGTATATCGATTTAGGTTAATATCATTGTGATTTCATTTCTTTTACCCCTCTATATAATTCTTATTTCCCTTCAGACTGTTGGTGTCTTGGTCCTCATATGTAGTGCAACTAATAGTTTGTGGGTTTGCCTGCAGGATGAGCATCTGATTATCCATTTTGTTAGAAATAATCTTCTCAAACCAATTGTAGATGCCTTTGTTGCCAATGGAAATCGCTACAATCTGCTTAACTCTGCGGTTCTTGAACTTTTTGAGTATATTCGCAAGGTAACTCTCCTTTATTATGTAGTCATTGTGGATCTTAAGTGCCTTGCATGATTTTGTGCTGATTACATTTAATGCAGGAGAATCTAACATTGTTGCTGAAATATATAATTGAATCCTTCTGGGACCAGTTGATGAAATTTGAGTATTTGGTATCCATTCGCTCGCTGAAAGTAAAGTATGAGCAGGTATATTCCTTGTGTTTACCCAACTCTTATCAAGCACATGGTCTTGACTCTTGAGCTTACATGCTTGCATGCAGTGTGTAGATAATGGTGGTACAAAAAGTACATCTAATGTGACTGACCTTCGAAGACGAACTGATGAGCGTTGTTTGGAGAAAGAAGAGGAAGAGTACTTTAATGAAGACAGGTATGTATATTCTTTCATGAATATTATAGTTGGTTTTATACAGATAGCATGGTGTGTCTTGATTTTTGATGGTTTATTCAGTGATGAAGAGGATACATCTGCATCCATTTCGCGAAATCAGAAAGGGCAGCAGCAAAAACCTGTTTTGTCCAATGGAGTTGCTGCAGGCTACTCGCAGAGGTATGCTGGCTTATGTTTAGGGTTCTCCTAGTCCTGTTCTCTCAATCATCATCCGTAAAGTGATGATGCCTTTTTCTTGATTTTCAGTCCAAGGTCTGGTGCACTGGTTGATTATGATGATGACGAGGATGATGAGGATTACAGGCCGCCACAAAGGAAGCAACTGGAGACTTCTGAAGAGGATGAAGGGACAATGGAGTCTCTCAGGCTGAAAAGGAAATTGCCTTCAAAGGATAAGGATCCTGAGTCAGTGAAGAAGCAGAAACTGTCTAAGAACTCAAAATCAAAAGAGAGTGTTTTTGCTGCGTTGTGTTCAACATTGAGCCAGGCTGTGCTACCTGTTAAGAGAACTGCAATGAACATTCATACAGGCCCTTGGCCAAATGATGGGAGGGAGAGCCCAGGGGAAGGCAATCAAGAAAAGGGGTCAAGTGTTTCTGGAACCTGTTCTGAGATTAGCAATACAACAAATGAAGAGAACCATTTAGATAGAGAAACTGCTGCCTCAAGAAATGTTTCTGAAAGGTTACCTGGCACCCTGGAGAATGGCCAGTTGGGTACTGAGGAACATCCATTGGTTTCACCAAAATCCTCACCAGAGATGGCTGTCAACGGATCTTAGGCTTTCAGAATCGTATTGTGGAAGGCTTATTGTTCATGTTGTCTGACCTATGGATATGCTGGTGGCTAGGTGGTTACTGAGCGTACGCCAAAGCTATGAGCCAGAAGAAAAGAAAGGTTTTCTACAAGGGGGTAAGTTCTTATTTTGCATTCCGTTGACAACATGCAGAGATTCTGTACAGTGTCGCTGAGATGCGGAAGACATTAATACTGCAACTTGGATCTGCTCCTATGCTTTGGTTGGCTATTACAGGCTTTGAGCATAGTAATTGTTGCTTTTGTGTAACATTCACCAGCGATAATTCTCGTTTTCTTTTCTGTCTCGCCTAATTTTACCTACCACCTCATTTTCATGGTTCCTGCCAGAGGGTCTGGGGTTGGGGGTTGATCTTGCTATCATTGTTTCGCCGTTTTCTAAGTTATATCAACTTGATAGAGGGCACTAATATTCGCCCAACACAGGTTTTTACTTTTCTGTTTTCTTGTTCTTCCCCCCTTTTTTTGTGGTGGATGTGATAATAGAGAATGTGCAGTTGAGTTTAGGACCAATATCTCAGAAATGTAGTAATGAGAAAAACAGAGTCCGTTGTAAATCTGTATTAAGCTGTTAACGCATGCATTGGACTTGCAATGCAGTTCTGTCAACTTCAACTGTAATTACGATGATTAGCTTTGCCCTAAGATCTGTACCCCATCCAAAACGCAAAAAGAAAAGTTTTGCCTTGAAATTTTATATTGTTGTGACTGCTTGACTTTTAGCAACTTCACGTCCATCTCATGGTAGTGTTTGCTTTGTTCCTTCAGTTTTGGCTGCAGTGATCTTATCTTGTGAGTGACTTTTCCTTTTGATTTGGTTGATAATAATATTAAGGGCAAAGTATTCTTACATCTTCTAAGATCCAGTGAAATAAATTTCTCTTTTCTTATCACGTTGAATCTCCGAAGTTTTCGGTAATATATTTGATATTACGGCATAACAGTAACTTTCTTGAAAGTAGGTTTAGAAGAGTTTAATGACTTTACGTTCCTTTTACAAATAAACGAGTCATAATGAATTTCACCGAAGGTTGGAGATGAGGTACGTGAATTTGTCATAATACTATTAACATTGAAGGCAAGGTTAACCTTGTCTTCAAGATGCTCATCACGCCTAATAATAACAGTAGTATGTATACATCTCCGGCAGTGGATGGTTTTTGGTTTACTTATTTGATATATATATTTTGGAAGACGAAAACAAGGGACGAATGTCATAGAATCCACCCTCAGTATTTCATGCTGGCTCACTAACACTGTATGCTTCATGCTTACAATTTACTTTGCTGTTTCATTATGTGAATCAACGGATTCTTAGTGGTATATTACATTGAAAACGGGATTCGGACTTAATTAACATCCATCGAGTTTTAATTTGTGGAGATGCAGCTACAAGAACTGATTACTGAAGCCTTTTGAATTTTTTTTCCCTTTCCTTTGATGCAGTGGGAGGTTCATATTTTGTTTCCGTTTGGATATTTTCATCGTAATATTTTGAAATGGATATATCATTGTTGTGATAAAGTAATCTTACGTAATATGTCCGAGGTATTTTAGTGAAAGAATAAGGTTGTAACAGCGACATCATATTATGTATTGATTGATAAATGTTCACTAATTGTATAATAAGGTCAATTCATATGAATCCAAACATGATTATTATGCGTTATTTGTTTTAAACACGTTCTTTGATTATTAAGCTATTGTTATTTTATATTTTAAACTAAATAATTAAGTATTACATGTTATATAATCTATCCTAATATCTATTTAAAAAAATACAAGTAATAAGGAGGGAAGGAGGAGAGGACTGAGTCGTAAGGTGAAAATGGAAGAAGGCATTGCTCCTTTTTTAGTGGCTTGAAATGGTGTACTCCATCAACCTTGTTATTTCCACTTACCACCTCTTCCCCGCAATACGCCACGTGTCATCTCCCTCCTCCCTACACGTGTCCCTCAAACACACTAGTGTTCTTTTATTCATTTCACCCGAAGCAGTTACATTAACAGAAATAGAAGAAAGAAAGAAAGAAAGGAAGAAAGAAAAGATGAACATTAGCACAAGCAGTAACTTGGAGACGCGGTCTCTGCTTGATGAGCTCTGCAACTTCGACAAAGAGGGAATGTTGGATCTTGGCCACCCTCTTCTCAACCGCATCGCTGAGAGCTTTCTCAAAGCCGCCGGTGTATTCAATTTCCCCATTTCTATTTATTTGCATGCATGCATTTCCAATTTGATTTACTTGATTCTTGTTTCGATTATTCTGATATGGCGGATTTCCTTCTTATTGTGATAACGGATCTTGCGGTTGATGAATGGTGATGTCTTATATGCACTGTGTTGCAGGTAGGAGCAGTGCAAGCTGTGTCGCGTGAGGCTTATTTCACGGCCATTGAAGGTACATTAATGGGCGCCATAAGAGTTTACAGTTGAAGAAAATAATATATCATGCTAACTAACACACCATAATTAGAAAAAAAAAGCTTATTTTTTCTATTCTCTTTATGTAATAAATTAAGGAGATTAAAGAGTTCAACTTAGGTAATTTGAGTAGCATGATTTACATTATTGCTGGTTGTGATTTGATTTAGATTGATTTAATTTGAAGTTGTGTTTTCTCAATTTTTGTGACATATATGATTATTGTAATTAAGCCACTAAGAGTGGTTTAGTGGTGAAGAATCTGGATACTATGCAATATGCATGAAATAATAGGTTCAAATATCATTGCTGATTTGTTGCCAATGTACGGGTGATCATTGCAAATTATATATTATATTAATGTCTTTCTTTTCTTTTTAATAAAACGAGATAAGAATGTTGAGGCATGTTGGAAATTAATTCTTATTTTATTTTATCATCTATGATGTATGTTATACCACATGATGCATTTTTTGTGTCCATGATCTGGTTTCATATAGGTTGCGGGGCTGTTAATAATGGTGGGGCTTTACCGCCAGAAATTACAGGTGCAAAGAAGAAGAAGACGCAGTGTTTTTCAGGTCTAAAAGGTGCATCTAACACACTTGAATTCACCTCATTTCTATCAATTCAAAGTTTTAATATATAGTAGCTATCTATTTATGCATTATGGTTTGCTTGCTCTGCACTCCCAAATCACCACTAATATTTTATCTTCTTTAACATTTATGAACTAGTGTTAAATCTCTTTTAAAACAACTGAGAATATTGTTGGAAACATAAAGAATAAGTTGTGTTAGTTCTTTAATATCATTTTACAAGTGTAGTATATAGACTGCATTGCCAAATGTGTTTTTTGAACATCTAAAAATTGATGTATATGAGACACCTACTAAGATCTAAAGATACAAAAGAGTTCAGATATTGAAACATGGCCACATCAAAATCTAAAGGTGACTAGTGGAGCAGATATGGACACAATACAATGTTTGGATGTGTAAAGAACATTTCACTTACATATATATTCTGTTACATGGTCAATCGCTACAACGTTGTACTGATTATAAGTTGTATAACTTGATAAATATAACACTCTTGTTTTGTGCATTCAGGAGAAACCAGCTGCAAGTCCCTTGAGGCACTGGTGAGTTTATAACTTCATATATAAGATTACTTTATTATGGCTTTAATATTGTTCCACAATTTAACATTTGTAGTGCCAAACTTAGATAAGTTAGCTATTAGTTAAAATTGTACATTTTTTTTGTTGATTGTATTGCCTTTTCTCTTCTTCAGGTGAAGAACACTGGAAAAGAGTCCTTACAATGGGGTAATGATATATCCCCTCAACCCAAGACACCATTTACTTCTGTAATATCATTGAGTGATCTTTTCTAGATTAGTGATAACTTCTATTGTGTGTTATAATAACTTGCATTTTCCCGTTTTAAGTATTGTTTCTACTTACCTTAAAGAAAAAAAAAAAAGAATACTTGGTCAAGTTCCATGAATCTTTTTTTTCCCATTCTCAAATTAAAGAATGATGATATGTAGACTTCTCTTCACAAAAATGTATATCTTAATTTTACTAGTTCCAACAAAGATAAGGAACTCGATACAAGTATTATCCTTGGAAATTATTAGTATTACAAAATTTAAAGGGTAAAATGTCCCAACATCAACATATGAACCTCAAAGAATCTTGCGAAATGCAGGATTGGCTGCTGGAATATATTCAGGTCTTACATATGGCTTGAAGGAAGCTCGCGGAGCTCATGATTGGGTAATACTTCTTTTTCTCCTTTTTTTATCACATAGCTTTGAACAACACCACCAGCTCTTATTAGCTTGAAAGTCCAAAATCGCAGCAACAATTGCCGTTGGATTAGCCAAATTTATTTTTGTAATTATAACATAACCGCTACCATGATTACAAATGTAGATAAAACCAATTTAGGCTAAGAACTTCAATGATATATGATCTTTATGTTCCAGCTACTTGATGCTTCTCTGGTAGAACATTTTCTCCTCTGTGATGTTCAGTCTAAATACGATATGTCTCTTAGTTTCATTTTGGAGGAAAAAAAGACGGAAGGAAAGAGTTTGGAGTATAACATGAGCCAAGTTTACATCAAGCCCCTTCCTTCCTCGTTTTCCCTCCAAAACCAAACTCGCAAACATACCCTTAAGTTTTGTGGAAGATAAGAGTGCAAGTTGAATTTTTAATCTGTTTGATGCAGAAAAATAGTGCAGTTGCTGGAGCAATCACTGGGGCAACACTTGCACTAACACTGGAAGACTCATCTCATGAACACATTGTGCAGTGTGCTATCACTGGAGCTGCAATCTCCACTGCTGCAAATCTCCTCACTGGGATTTTCTGAGTGGATGTTTTGTTAACATTCGTTTTTAATATTAGTACCCTTTTCTTTCCCTTCTTGATTCTTAGAGTTACTAGTACATACTGCAATGATTTTTCTCTTAAATTTAATTTTTTATTATAATTTATATGTCTTAATTGCCAAGTGTTTTTCAATTCATTGTGGTTTTGCCTAAGTAAGCATTAGCTTCTCCTTTTTATAACACCGTATTATTTTTTATTTACTAGAGTTGTTAAAAGAAAAATCTAAACTTGACAACTTCAAACATGAAAAATTTGAAGCATTTTAGCATTTAGCAAGAGATATATATCCAGTTTGTCTCTGTTTGAGTTTTACGAATAGAAAACTATTTTGCTAGCACATTTAAAACTCAGCAGAGATTTTTACAAATCTAGTTGGATTAAGCGGGCTTTAGTATTACTTTGGTAAATGGTTGATCTAAAAAATAAATTGCAGTTAAATACTTGGTAAAAATTTTAGTTAACAATGCAAATTTATTAAGAAATTTAGTATCTAGTATCTTTGGGCTATATGCTGAATATAAAAAATGTTATGTGCCTACTAATAATTAATTATCAAATTAGTTATTATATATTTACGTATAAATACATGTATTATTTTATTTATTTTAAATGTATATTTTATATTTTGATATATAATATCTACGAGAAGTTATAGAAGTTGATTTTCTAGAAGTTGATTTTTTATATACCTTAGAATGATCTATATAAACGCATCAGTTTGCCTATCAACTAGCAAGAATCAGATGCAATTTGATCTGCTAATGCAGTATTCCTTTTCATACATACAGAACTTAAGGATATCTCTAACCCTAAGCTGATATAGTACCAATTTTGGACCTTTCATGTTCTTTCAAATAAATGCCTTTGACCTGATATTTTTCTATTCCCTATTGTGTGTCACGTTCTTATACATCTTGTAGATGACCCTTAAAACAATAATTCATATGCCAAGCTTTTCTTTAACGCTGAGAATCTTTGATGTACATGGATTATTCAGTTTAATCTCACCTATAAATTAGCAAATAGAAAATGATGCAAAAGCCAGGGATTCATCCAACAAAAAATAAACCAGATAAACCTTGTTCATCATCATGCTTGGGAACAATAATAGTAATAGGAGTGTGATCAGACTCAAACCTGGCAACCCTCCATTGGAACTGAGCAACAGCATGCAAAAAGCCAGAGATAGCAAAACTGGCGTGTTCTCCACGGAAAGGTGCACCACGTACACCCTCGGCAAGCGACACCTTTCTTGTATCATATCGGAGATGGGGTGTACCGGCCAGGTGAACGTGGTGCAGATCAATCTCATCGAGGAAAACGGTAAGGGAGCTTCTGCCAACTTGAGCATGCGTATCATAAGGGACGACCGGTACGGTGTCTTATGCAACACAAACACAAAGCTTTCGGGTTCCTACGATTCCTTTAAGGAGAGTTATTGCGTGCCGCCGCTGTCGGACGCCGAGCTCTTGTGCTATGTTTGTCGTGACACCGGCTCCGGCAGCTGTTTCTCCATGACAAGAAAGAAGGTGAATGCCGAGTTTGTGGAAATGGTGAAGGTTAAGCATGCTTTTGTGGTTGATGATGAGTTGACTTTCAATGTGAGAATGAAGATAACCAACAACAAGAGGATTGGATTGTGTGTTGAAGTTGAAGGACCTGTGAAGCTAACTTTGGATTATACTAAGAGACTTGTTTCTAAGATTAGAGGGAAGATGGATACCCAAATGGAGGCTTGTGCTCTCTTTCTTTTCAAGAATGGTATGCATCAAATTCAGGCTAATCATGCTGGCCAGGATTACGACATAGATGATGTTTTCTTGTGACAACTCAAAATAAACCGTGCTTGGTTTTTTGTTAATAGGTTGCAACTTAATAATTAAGACCAATAAAATGAGTTTGATATGCATAAAGTGTGAGTCTCATTTCATATATGTGAATCTCATATCTTTAGTATTGAAAATGTATAGATTAAAATCCTTTTAGAGAAGGATATTAATATATATGTAACGAGCATAAATGATGTAAAAAATAATAAACAAAGTTTTTTTTTAAATAAATGTACTTTGAAAACATTAAATTATTTTTTGATTTTCAATAAAAAAAACTTCCTTATTGGTTAAATTTTAAACAAATAGCTTAAACACAGTTATTGGTTAAAATTTTACAAGTTACATTGTCTTATCATTACGGATAAAAATTTTTTTAGATGATAATTATTGATGCAAGATGCAATGAAAATATGAGGAAAAAAAGTTCATTTATCATGGTCCGAAGTAAATCATGACTAGTGTTTAAGGGATAAGTCTTTCAGCAAGTCAAATGATCTAATTTTTAGAAAAACAAACAGAATTTTTTTTATTCTTAGAATATTACTAATATGAATATTATCTTCTTGTATCAATAATAAACATCTATTTTCAAAGACGACAACAACAATATATTCTAACCATATTCACAACTCAATATGTCAAAATCGCATTATATATATTAAGTTGATAATTAAAGTATATAGTTAAATTCATGCGTTTTACATAACTAAGTCATAAGTATTATATTAACAGTTCGAGATTCAAAATAACATAACACACACGAGGACTCTGCCTGTGACATATGTAGCATTGACAAACTCTAGGTTTTTGCATAAAGATTCTATTATATATCACATAGCCCTTGGAAAGAAGAAGAGCTTACCGAAATGAATAAGATCTACTGTGAGACGAGTGGAATGGAACCTGGAATGACACTTGTATCTAAAAAATATGGGAATATGTTAGGGTGAGTTTTGCAACTCAGTGAGCAAACATTATATCTATAACTAACATGAGACAATACAAATTTTACCTTAAAAATTACATTTCTTTACAGAAATAAGAAATTCATATCAATTAATTATGCAAACAAATAGATATATAGTTAAGCGGATGAACGGAAATGAAAAATCTCATTCCAGAAGTCAAATCAAATCGAATATTACACACTTAGGGCGGCTCCACCTCTAAAGGTAGTCCTTTTGTCTAGTGTGCTCGTACGTTATAATAGATCTAACATGTGGCCTACACATTGGACTAGCAACGCCCCTGCTAGGTGCTAGCTGAGTTTTGTGTTAGATACATCTAAGTTAATGCCATAATTGCCGTTAATTACGATTTTTTAGTCAGAATCTCCTAAACCAAATCACTTATAACAAATCTCTAATACTTATAACATATTACTAAATTTCATAGTAAATCAAATATAAATAAGAATATATACTAAAATTTAATTAAAGTTTAATAAAGTCAAGTAAAAAAAATATGTGTGCTTTACAAAATATATAAATATTGTCTCGTGTGTATTTTTATAAAATTATAAGTTGTTCACAAATTAATATTTATTTCAAAAATTCAAAAGTCACAATAATAAAATATTTTCAAATTCTAAAAATAATGATTCAATTTAAATGTTAATAATAATACACTTAAAAAATAATTATAGACATAATATCCACTTACAACTTGGTTCCAAAGAACCGGAAACAACTCTGAGCGCGCCACCGAACTATCAATTGATGTCCAATAACTTTACAATTCTTGAAGCCTTAATAATAATCGGAACTCAAAAGTTAAATGCTTTCTTCGCTCGTTAAGTCAAAATTCGATGATTTGGGGTTTTTGAAAAAATGATGATATTTTGAATAAATAAAGATAAAATAGAAAAGAAAAAGAAAACAAGATGATGAAGATAAGTGTGATTATATTGGGTAGTTGGTTGCAAAGAGAAAAAAATAAAGAAGAGACGAGGAAATGTAGTTGGAAAGAGAAGAAAAGAGAAGGTTTTAAATTTTGTTTTGAGTAAAGTGACAATTAGATTCTCGAAGATGTTGATCTTGGACTAATTAGTCCTTAAAAAAATACTAATTAAATCCTCCAAAAGAAGAAAAAAAGAACACATGGAAAGTACATATCCCTACTTATTATTTTGGTCCTCCAAAATAGTAAACAGTGACACATAAATGTCCCTCGTGCTCTTCCTTTTTTTTCTCTCTCTCTCCGCTTACTACATTTGTATTAAGCAAAGAACAATAACACTATCTCTTATTTAAACTTTAGAGTGATATAATTAAAAGAATGTTATTGTTATATATTATGTCAAACATTAGGAAAAGTTAGTATAATTAACCCAAAATTATAAATGTTCAAATGAACTAATATTTTTCAAGTCCATATGATTAATTTAAAAAATCACTTTTATAATATTTTTAAAAATAAAATATTATTTTACTTTATAATTGATTTTAATAAATTATTATTAAAAAATATTTTTTATATTTTCCGTTTAAACAAATATTATGTTTTCTAATTAAATAAAAAAACAATCCAAACACACCTTAATTTCCCAACAAAAAAATAATTTTATTTCTCCACCTCTTCCATAAATAGAGCAAAGGGCAGCAGCACACAAATTTAACAAGAGCCCGCGAAAAAGAGCAGAGAGTGAGACTCAGCAGCAGTCAGCATCATCACCATGTCTTCTTCTTCTTCTTCTCGATTCAATGGCAAGATGGGTGGCATGAAGTTTTGCACCAAATGGTTTGTGCCCCCTTTTCCCATGTTTCACTCATTCATGTGTTCATATGCTTGTTCTTATTAACAGTTAATTATAAAATGGGGTGGGTTTCGGTTCCGTTTTCAGCAATAACATTCTGTACCCTAAGGAAGACAAGGAGTTAAAGATTCTCATGTACGCGTGCCGCAATTGCGATCACGAGGTGAACCCTTTTCCCGTACTAAATCCATTGATTCCAATCAACCTAGTTTTTAGTTCCCAGAAAGTTCACATTTTTAACAAAATTATTTATAAAGGAACTTTTACTCTTTTTTTTTGTTTTATTTTTTTACAGAATCATTAATATAAAGATTTTGGCTTGGTTGTCTTTGATTTGGAATGTTGGGTGACCAATTTTTCAGTCCTGGAGTTTGTAACTTACTTAGTATGTGCTTACCCCTTTTATTTTTAATTTGATTTATTTTTCAGGAGATTGCTGATAGCAACATTGTGTACAGAACAAAGATACATCATTCTACAGCAGAGAATACTCAGGCTACTGAGAATCTAGCTGCAGACCCAACTCTTCCACGCACCAAGGCGGCTCGCTGCAGTCAATGCAACCATGGAGAAGCTGTGTTCTTTCAGGTAAATTCCAACTCAATGGCATTGAAGAATTGCTTTTCTTGTTATTTTATTTGATATTAAATGTTTGAGGAAAAGAGAGAAGAGGGTGTTCCACTCCAATGTAAGGGCAATTCCAAATTTCCAATGATTTTCTATCTCATAAGTTGGATTCTGATTTTGCAATTTAGGAATTTTGGTCTGTTTTGTGTGTTCATGGAATGATAGGAAGTAGAGTCATTTTGACTCGTTGAAAGTCATGACTTATTTTGTGGATAAATTAAAATCTTGACTAGTTAGTATTGGATTTCAACTTCTACCACCTACTCAGTGTGAATGAAAAACAAAATTTATCTACGGAAAGCTTGTGAATGCTTTTGCTTAAACAGGAATGTTTCTAGCTTAAACTTGATTCTATAATGTACTGATTATGTTTTGAAGTCCGGACAATTTTGGTAATTTTATGTTTTTGTGTATATGGGATCATAGTATTTGCTAAAATGCAGTACTTGATCAATTGTTCTGTTTTTTTGGAATTCTTAGATTAAGAAATAATTTAGGATTTTCTTCATTTATATTATGTGGGTGAAGAAACGTTTGATGTAAACCTTTGAATCTGAAGTGTTTGAACTTCCTATTTTAAGATCATAGTGAAGAAATATTGCTCATTTCTTTGCTGCTGTTTCAAATAAATTTTGATTAGTTTTTGATTATGTATAGTTTTGAATTTGTAATGTTTGCAGGGAACAGCCAGAGGTGAAGAAGAAATGTGTCTTTTTTTCGTTTGCTGCAACCCGAATTGCGGTCACCGATGGAGAGACTGAGGCTGCTCAATTCAAGTTCCATATTGGATTGAAGATAAAATTTGAGAGGTGTTTAGAGTGATTGCTAACCAAAAAATCATTTCAATTATAGCTTTTGTACTCATGTAGTTTTTTATAATGCCAAGCCATTGTGGAACTTGGCTATGTAGCTCATGTTTAGTGAACTGATATCAGAGCAAAACTGTGTTTCTATTTCCATCTATTTACAAGACTCAAAACTTTAACGTAATTTTAGAAGAAAACGTGGAGTTATTTTAGTTTATTTATTTTTATTTAAGTAACAATATTTGTATAAGCTTTTTTTCATTTGTGATTGAAAATTTTACCAAAGTAATATAAAAAGTGCTATGTGTACATTATAAGAATAGTTGATTGTAACAAAGTAATTTGAACATGTACTTTATAAAAATAGTTTATTGTTTATGTACATATAGTTGGTAAAAAAGACAAAAAGAAAAAAAATAAAAAGAAGAAAAAAAATACAACATTAAAAAATATACTTTTTGTATTTTCGTAGTAAAATTTTAGTGTTAAAACTTAGAAAATTTTTACGTGTTATTGTTAAAAAATTTTAGTGTTTTTTGTTCTGATAAATTTTGCATAATTCAAAATCTTTTCTCTACATCTTTTTCTTCTTCTTCTTTTTTTATTTATTTTTTATTTTTTCATAATTCTTCTTGTTTTATATTTTTAAGAGGAATAAAATAAAAAAAAATCAAACAAAGAAAACAATACCAAATGAGGAAGATAAGAAGAGAAAAAAAAACTCAAATTGCACCAATAAAAAGAAGGAGACGAAGGCGTAAAAAAATACGGAAAAAAACACGAAGAAAAAGAAGAACGCTCATGTTGTGTGAGTGGATTTTGTTAGATTTGGACCATTTTAATTGAACTTAATTGCCAAAAAGACTTGAATGTGTAGCGGAATTGTTATTTTCATGGACCCCGTGAATGATTTTTGCTACATTAAAATTAAACTCTAACTATATTATATTCTTTAATTTCATATTTTACATTTATATAAGGAGTAAGAAAAATTATACAAAATCCCCATTTATTCTCCAATTTTTAAATAAAGTTAGTTCTAGATTTTTATGTTATAATATTTGAATTTTTAATAAGAGAATAATTAGAAAGGAAATTAGGACTTGTAAATCATTGCGCTCTCTATATAATAAATAAATAAATTTACTGAGCTGAAGTAGTGGCAGTAGGAAGAAGAAACAAGAAACAAGAAACGAGAGCCCGCGCAAAAAGACGCAGAATCAAAGCTTCGAAGCTGTGAATCTTGTTGCTTGTTAGAGCCTTGCAAACATGAGTACCATGAAATTTTGCCGCGAATGGTTGCTACCCAATTATCTTTTTGAAGATAAAATCGTTTTCTGTCTAATTTTGATTGTGAAATTCTTTGAATTCAGAATAAGCTGATTCATGCACTCGTATTGTTTGATAAAATGCTTACAATGAATAACTGATCAAAATTGGATTTGGGATTTGGTATCAGCAACAACATTCTGTACCCTAAGGAAGACAGGGAGCAGAAGATTCTTCTTTATGCATGCCGTAATTGCGATCACCAGGTTCTCTTCTTCTGTTTTCTCTTTCGTACGCTTCTCCTTCAGGATAGATTCCATTTAAGTATGCTACTAACATTTTACCACACAGCAAAAATAAATAAATAAATAAATAAAAATAAATAAACTTGTTTGTTTACTTTTGCCAAATCATTGGTTAAAAAGACTTCTTCTTTCGTTTTTTGGAGCAAAACATTAATCTTGTTTATTTGTTTCATCGAATCATTGATAAAAAGCAAATAATTTGGGATTTGAAGCTTAGAATTATCTGAACTGGAAGTGGTGGGTGCATGCGTTTTTCATGCACTTTTGGTGTGACAATTTGTTGCTTCTGGCCTTTGTGTTGTTGGTTATGGAGCCATTGTTTTCTTGTTCTGATGTCTGAAAGTTAATTGGGAACTGCTTGTTTGACTGGTTTGTTCAGGAGGTTGCTGATAACAACTGTGTGTACAGAAATGAGGTGCACCATTCTGTGGGAGAGCGAACTCAGGTGTTGCAGGATGTGGCTGCAGATCCAACTCTACCTCGCACCAAGGCAGTTAGATGTGTTCAGTGCAACCATGGAGAAGCCGTTTTCTTCCAGGTAAACTGTTGATTATAGCACTGAAGAATTGCATTTTATTTTTATTGAGATATTTAGAGGGTAGAAAAGGTGTTCCATGGCAACAATAATGTCTGCCAAATATGTCTTGATTTTCTTGCAATAGTAAGTTCTACAGTTAAGGGATATCCCTTGTTTAGTGCATGCACCAATGCCCAGAATGATGGAAGGTAGTCATATAGTCTTAATGAGATTCATGAGTTTACTTTGCATATACTGACCAGATGGCCTTAGCTTTCGACTCTCTCCCTCCCAATCCAGAAGTTTGAATCACAGGAGAGCAATAAAACCAAGTCTTTTACTTTGAAGGAAAACCTGTGACCAAAAACGCCTCAAACATAAACTCGAGCGTAAAAGGCTCTTGATTATAGAATATGTGTAGAAGTGTAAAGATGCAAAGCTTCATTGTTCTGTGCTGCTTAAGTGATCAAATCAGACTCTGAACTGTTTAGAGTTACAGACTTGAGAACATTGCTAGAAAATGAGGGAGATGTATTCATCATATAGATCAACATAGGGGAGATTTTTGCTCAAATGTGGTGCTTGATATTTTGGTCTAACTTTATATGATAGGGGATTTCTTCCTGCTACATAGGAAGTGTATTTGCTTTTGATATAACTTGTTCAAAAGTGCGAAGTTAGTTCTTAACTAAACAGAAGACAGGCAGGCAGCTCAATGAGTTTGTCCATGTATACCTAAATCATAAACTCTAAAAGCATTCATAGTTGCCCACAAAAATCATGCAGTTATGTTGTGTTGGTGAAAGATGTTTTGGTGTATGCTTTCGATATGCTATGAATTTGGATAAACACAGAGCTCCATGTCAAGAAACTCTTGTATTTCAATTATTGATGGCTGTTTGTTTAAATGTATGCAGGCAACAGCCCGAGGGGAAGAAGGAATGACGCTTTTCTTTGTTTGCTGTAATCCAAACTGTGGATACCGATGGAGAGACTGATGGTGGCTCTATTCAGGGTTTTATGTTAGAAAGATCCAATTTATTTTGTCATCCAAGAGAGAGTGAATTTTCTTGGTTAAACACTCAACTTTAGAACCAAAATTCCATTATTATCATGTTTGCCGAGAAGGAATCTGAATTTATGCTTTATTAAATTGAACTTTTATTCACATGAGCTTGATGTTTTTTATACCAAATGTGAGATGTGGGTAATTGAACTGGAATGAAAAGTTGCTATAACAGTTGTTTAGAGTTACACTGGTGACGTTTTATGAAGAGTTCAAATAGATTAGACTATATTTTTTAGGAAATGACAATTATACAACCAGAAGTCAACCAACAACTACCTTTGGGTTAGGGACTTCTCAAAAAGTTTTTTATGCCGTTGTTGGACTTCTAGCGACATAATTAACATTCTTTTTTTCATTTTTACCTCTTAATATTACCATAAATAATTCAACTTGAAGTTAGATCATGAATTTTATCTGACAGCTATATAAGTGTTTGTCTTACATTGCTTTATCTTTAATTTTAGAGAAAAGGACAAATAGGTCCTGACCTTTTGTCCCGCGGACATTTTCGTCCCTGACCATTGAAAAATACTTTTAAGTCCCTGACCTTCACAAAACTTGGACGGATCAGTCCCTGACGGAGGCATTTGGACGGAGGGACTGATCCGTTCAAATTTTGTGAAGGTCAGGGATTTAAAAGTATTTTTTAATGGTCAGGGACGAAAATGTCCGCGGGACAGAAGATCAGAGACCTATTTGTCCTTTTCTCTTAATTTTAAGCTCTCTTTTTTTGTATAAGAAATCTTATCACTTTTTTTAAATATCTTTGGTTCAATATACCTATCATTCTTTCATTTCAATGCAATATTTACTAATTACTACCCTCCAAGGAAAGTTAACACAATAAACAATAAAATATTTGAATTAGAAACTATTTATTAAATAAAAATATTTAATCAATTTGTGATTTTAATTTTCAATTAGTGTTCAAATGACAAATGCACATTCCTCGAAGTTGAATACATGCCATTTTAGAAGTCAAAATTATCAAAAGAGAAGCAGGGTTAGTAATTAGCTCAATCAGACAGCAGGATTAGAATCTGAATGTGAACTTTGCATTTGCTATCAAATGAGTATCTCTATACAATGTTGAATGTAGCTGCAGAAATTTTCCACAGCAAAATGCTACTATATCCCGATATTCTTTCCTATCACTAAACTCAGCAGCAAGTTCATTAAACAATAAAGAAACTAATCCAAATGGAGAACAAACGGGGGGGAAAATATCTACAAAAAATTTAGCCTAAAAAATTAAATAGTTAAGGCCCCTTTGGCCTTAAAATTGCGCTATGTGCCTAGAAAGAAGCTAAGAGCTATAAAGATAAAAATGTTTTCGTGAACCATTCTGAAAGGCGTTTGATTTTTGTTGACATCCCCGCATCTTTTTCAAAATATGCAGCTGCATTTGAAAGCAGAATTGTCACATCATGTTTCAGTGCCTCCAATCTTCGGTAATAATTGTTCTCTAACCTTGACTCTATCAAATCAAGAGACAGTGGAACAGGGAATCTGCAAATTTACAAGAAATCTTCAAGTAAATGTTGATAGTGATACACATTACATAGTGCAACTTCAAAAAGGCTATAGATCGAATACCTGTTCAAAAATTTTAACTTGGATGAAATTTTCTGCAATTCATGAACTCCATAACGATCCTGGATATTGGTGACAAAAGGTAAGTATGTACATTGTTTTTGCCTGCAAAGACAAAAGTCAAAAATGGCAGGGATTTTTAAGATGATACCTGAACTTTATTTCCCGACTCCTGTAATTTGGTGAGTGCAGTTAACAGCTTGTTTCTTACTTCATCATCAATATGAGGCTGTTCCCATTGAGTATCAGCATCAAAAAGCTCCCAAGGACTGTGTAAATGTGTTTCTGTAAGATCATTCTTGTACCGAATAGTATATCTCTCCCATGGACTGTCTGGAAATTCAGAAGATTTGGCTTTTTCACACATAATTCGACCTTCCCACCAACTTCCATCGGACTCGCTGTCATCTTTCCACCAAACCCTGCATTTATCCCTGCGCGTCCAATTTCTTTGCATAGCAGCATCAAACCTGGTTCTTTCAACCAGAAAATCTGGGAAGCCAGTCACATCTGGTAAATTCAATTTAAAAGATTTGCCGAAAACACTAGAATCAGGATCAACAAACTGAAGGATCATTTTGCAGCATCCATCACCAGAACCCGAATCATGAGCATAGTCAAGGCTTTGAACTATACAATATTCTACAGCTCTTATATTTTCCTTAATCGACATCCAAGGTCCTGCTTCCTTTTTGCGACTATAATTAGCTATGTATTCCTGGTGCCCCTGAAAAATGGATATTTTCGAAGGAAAACATATTGTAAGAGACATACAAAACTAATATAACACCTAGAAAAACCATCATCCATCTCGTTGATGATATTTCTTAAGAAAGATATTACACCTATAAAAGCAATAATACTTAAACCATAAACCTAAGATAAACCAATAAAAAGATAAAATAAAATAAACCACACACGCAAAACTATAAAATGTAATAGGTAATGTTATGACTAACCTGCCTCAAATATACAACCTCATCTCCCTGTTGTGGAATAAATCTACAACCTTCTTCCTGAGTTGATAACAGCAACCACGATCCTTTATTAGCTGATTGTAGTGATTTTTTTCTATTTACAGGACTAGTTTCATGAGTTTCATGAATATTGTAACTAGATCTCCGGCTCCTGGTGGACCTTATACCAACGGTCGATTTTGAACTAGAACCTCTTTCTTCTTCTGTAAACTTTACTCCATTGGTCTGCATGTTATGTTGACTTCTACCAACACCATCTTCATGCCCATTTTCCACTTTGAGATGATTCCCCTTGTCATTTGGGTCAGATGTGATTGGCTCCAGCTCTATTGATCCATTGTCACGAACATCCTTATTTGTGCCATTACTGAAACCCACTGATGTATTGAAATTACTATTGCTTCCATTAGAAGTGGATTCTCCTAAAGCACCACCATTAGATGAATTATTAGATGCCCTATTTGATCTTGATCTTTTGTAAACGGCTTTGAACATTTTATCTCTTCGGGGATGTGGCTCTAGTGGACCATTTGAAGTACAATGTTGTGTACCTTGAGCATCTATTTCTTGTGATCCATTTTCTCCCTGATTGGGTATTACTACCTTGCTGTTGTCATCATTCTCAGTAACAATCATACACTGTTCATTGCTGGCATGATTGCTACATGCACTATTCTTTAGCACTGGAGATTTTGTTCCATGCTTGGATGAACATTCAGGATCTCTTGAACCTCTTTTTGACCTTAACTTTGTTAATACGGAAGGGAAACTGCTATTTGGTTCAGGCAGTTGCTCAGCACCACTATTGCTAACAAATGCAGTACCTGTATTATCAGGAATCAGGGCTGACACTAGTGATTCCTCTTTATTCCTGTGATCTCTGGTAGTTGTGAGCTCTTCCTCATTCTCACCATTCTCAAAAGGGTTAAAAGGATGAGTAGTACAATCACCATTGTCATTGATATCTGCTAGACTGTCTACCATATTTTCATCATTTTTGGTTTCTGAAGGAGGGGTCAATGGACTAAATTCCTTCTCCTCTTTTTCTGTTTCAATGAGATGATTACTAAACTTCAGAGAGTCAGGATTTGCATTTGATGCTGCAGCTTCTCCCACTCTCAGGGGTTTGGAAGAACGAGGCCTAACCACTCCCCATCTAATTTTCTCCAGCAAGTCTACACGGTCTACTTCAATATTCAACCGATGTGATCCTTCAATTGTATGGTAACTTCCACTGCCAGAATAACCTTCATCCATACAACTATTCTTATTAAAATTATGAGCTTCCTGTGCAGATTTTGATGACGACCCAACCAACTCAGCTTGGTTGTCAAATCCATGAGTATGTTTCGATGAATCACGAATTGGCAACTTGAGAACCAATCTCCTTCTGTTCCCTGCAACTGCATCAGTCTCCGTTAACCCATGAGATTTCATGTCCTCCGATTCATATGTTGATACTTCTTTTCCTTTTGAAGATTTCAGTTGATCATTCTGTGCAGCTCTATCAGATTCATCACTGTCCATGTTAGAATCTTGCAGTGTTGATTCACTATCTGAAAAATCACCAACCAAACTATCATCTTCTCCATCTGTTGGTGTACCAGTAATTTTAGAAAATAAGTGTAGAGCATTGCGTGCAGCAGCTCTTTGAGGTCTGGAAGATTTGGATTTAGAAGTTTTCCTTGATGCTTTTTGGCCACTTTTTCCCTTTCTGCTTCGACTACCAGTTAAATTATTGCCATCAACCTCATCCAAGTTCCTCCTTTTCACACGTCTCCCAGAAGAAGTCATAATCTCGATCTGTAGAAAAGAAAACAGGATAATTCAAATTAGTTACAGAAGTCCTTAGGAGCATGCTGTTTACATTCTCTGTATACTTACTTCAGTCTTCTGTCTTTTTCTTTTTGATCTACGGATACAGTCCATATGAGCATCCTCCCCTTCACTGTTGTCCGTGCTGCACCCTGTATCGCCAGAGCCATTGGAGCTTGAACATTCTTGCTCGCCTCGAGAAGAGAAATCTTCAGTGACATTATATTCTGAATCTGCATCATCACTAAACACTTCAATTTCTGGAGCCCAATCCATAGCATCTATAAACTCCGGAAGGGGTTCTGTAAGCAGATCCAAGTCTGCCAATGGAAGCATATGATAATCTGGGTCCAAACTGAAGTCAGGACCAACAGCAAGCCTTAGCGATGATGGCCGCCACTCAAGGCCTAAAGCTCCTAATCGTCTTTGCTGAAATTCACTCTGATAAGGTTCTGGATAAGGAATCATTGCTGGAAATTTGACAACATATAACAACAATGTATAAGAAGAATAACCGAGGAAAACAGAAACAAAAGAAATACAGTATATATATATATATAAAATCATGGACAGACCCAGGAAGCAGAATTAACCTGAATCACAAAGCAAATCTTGCAGATTTCGTCGATAGGGTACAATCTGAGTTTCCTGATTCAAAATTTAATACCAGTTACAGATAAGAAAATGCGGACTTTATACGACCATAAATAAAACATGAATCAGAAAAAGCATCATAACTTTAGAGAGAGTCATTTTATCAACACTTAAGGATTTCGACAACATAATTGCTTAAATTTATCATATCAGGTGCCAGTGGATGATCCATCATAAAATGTATCATTTAATTTTTCAGGAGTGAATCAAATACAGTTTAACCTTGAGCTTTCTTATATTAATATTCCTACTATTAAAACAAATTAAACCTTACTCTAAGTTAACGATTATGTACCAAAATACTCTTTTTACCTTGCATTACGCTGTTTTAGGTTTTTAAATGCGTTGACAGCTGGTTAGTACCGAACTAACCTACCAATGCATTAAAAATTAAAATGTAGTAGTTTAGCGTCAGTGCAAATAGAAAGGAGTATTTGGGTACATAAATTTTCAATTGGCATAAGTAGAAAAATGCATGGATTAATTCCTAGAAAAAACTTCACCAACAACCTCACTCAAAAAGATAAAGATACACAGCAGTCGCAGCAGAGGTATAAGAAGTTAATGGGATGTTATACAGCCTTCATAATGAAAAAGAAAATTAAGCAATCAACTAACCTGGTCAAGTACATTACCATGGGTGTCTTGAATGAGAGGACGATAATCACCAAGAAAGAACTGTCAATATTGGCCAAGAATATTAGTTCCAAACATTAGCAAAGAGACAGAAAGCATGTAATGGGTTAGAGATATATGTACCTGATCATATTTTGCATCTTTCTGGGACTCACCTTGACCTGTACTTAATATATATAGTTGACCAACATCATCTGAAAGTATTATGGATGTCCCATCCCTATAAAATAAATGTATGATTCAACAAAACATAAACAAACTGATTCAGGTAGTGTACAAATGGATTAATAAAACATCATATACCAACAAAACAAGGCTATAGCTGAAAATAAAAATTATTGGTGTTTATACCATGAGAATAACTTTTGAAAACTATTGAAACCACCAAATATGTCTAGAGAATTTATTGCAAGCTAAATTTCTAAGCTGGCACACTTATACTCACGGAGAAAACTTCCCATCTACCAACTTAAAATGTGACATCTCGTATATCCGGATAGGCATGCCTTCCCATATCTAAAATCATGAAATATCGAAGTCATATAAACAACATAAGAATGCCTAGAAATCTGCAAGATAAAAAAATAACCGGTGACTCACATCCCACACAATAGTTCTTCCATCATATCCAGCACTCATAGCTATCCGAGGATTAAATGGGTGAACATCCAGAACATATGTCTACACACAGAAAAGAACAAAGCATGTCATATCAGACAGATTCTGCAGAAAATAAGCATTCAATATTATCATACTTTTTTCCTTCAGCACTGCAGAAAAATAAAGCATGCAGACAAATGAAAGGCAGTCTAGTTAGCTAATGGTTACACCATATGAATCCAATTGAATGGGACAACTATAGAAAATAATACCCACGTCCCCCCCCCCCCTCTCTCTCTCTCTCTCTCTCTCTCTCTCTCTCTCTCTCTCTCTCTCCCTCCTCTCTCTCCCCACAACCACAATTGTAACACCTACCCATCCACTTTTTTGTTGTCTGATGTAAAAGAAAACAAAATTACTTGAAACAAAGAAATGCAATTCAAAGGAGGACAAGTAATCCCAAAGCTCAGATCATGACCCCCCCCCCTTTTTTTTTCTTTTTTTCACTTCTCTTCTCTCTCTTAAAAAGCCCTGTGCTTTATCATTATAAAGCAAAAAATGATATCTAGTGAATTGCAAAACAAAAAGGTCAACCGTTTGAAACATAATCAAATCAACTTGTAAACTTTGAAACAAAAACGGAGAAACACAACAATAAGTATCAGATGTCATGCATATAATTGTCGTAACAAGCCTATAAACCACAACTGCTATGTCTTCTGACAGTGAAAAAATGGTATTTAAAGCAAAAACCAAGAAAGTGAATACTCACAGAATCAGTATGTCCAGTCAACGAGTGTACTAAGCTGCCATCAGAAGCATTCCAAACACATATTCTGCAATCTGCAAAAAGGTTTAGCAGTCAGATATAGTAGTCGCGACCAAATGATGAAATAGGATTGCATGATCACAATGCATGCATGATTGTGGTGTGCAAAAAAAAACTATTTATAGCAGTTGCATTATCATATAACTTTCTTTGCTAATTTAGATATGATTTTTATTCCTATTTCAGTTAATTGCTTACAAGAAAACTAAATCTCCCACAATAACTTATACATGAACATTAAATAAGGTATGACAATGAGACAAAATAAAAAGCAGAAAAACGGTGAAAAAGGAAAGCCAAGAGAGAAGGGAAAGAGGGGAGCACTACAGGAGAGACAAAAACAAACGAACTCACCCATAATAGCTGCAAGGACAAAGCGGTTATCTAGGCTCCAAACAATCATATTTACACCACGTGGAGTGGGTAGAGTTCTCTGACGAGGACCACCTCTCTGAGGTTGAGGAGGCATAGGTGGAGGTGGAACTCTCAGATGATATGCCCGAGTCCAGCGACCACTTTTCCCCTAAATGGAAAAAATTTGAAAAGCTAGAATGTAGTCAACTAATCTTTGGTAATTTGGGTAACAAAGTAGCCACAACTCTCACTTTCTTTCATAAAAAGAGGAAAAAGAAAGAAAGCAACCATAGAAGAAATTACATTTGATGAATCTTACATGTGACCTGCGTGATTTGGGAATCCATATAATAGCACTCCCATCACGAGAGCAGGTAACAATATTGTCATGATTCAACCTGGAATAAAAGCCGACTAGATTATTAGATGGCAAAAGCATCGAGAACTGGGCAGAAGGCATTTTTAGCTGGAAGAAAGCAGAGGAGAGGAGAGGGCCAATCTAGGAGTCAGAACATTCAAAACACTAGTTCCCGAAGATATATATACACACCCACCCACCATGAATTCTTAAATTTGGGAAGATTTTCCTCTTTCCAAGTTTCTGATGTGGAAAACCGAGATGCTACTGCACATCCACTGCAAAACATGAAGCAAAGGGCATAAGCACGCAAAAATTTCATCTATCAACCAGTATATCAGATACTGGAGCAATACAAACCTAAATTGCACATAGTTTACATCATTTTCATGCCCAGATAACACATCTATCTCGTGATTTGGCTGTTCAGTATCATCCACACTTGGTTTACAAGCATTCCAGACCTGTAAAACCTTGAAGTTAGATAAGAAATTGTGAAGCTGAAAATCCATTTCAATAAATACATGATTGGTTTAATTAAAGGAAACCTAAAGCCACCCCCCCCCCCCTCCTCTTTTTTTTTTTCTATGGGTTCTTTTCTTCCTTTCTCTTCCTCTGCCTCTGTGAGCATTAAACATCTTGATTGTAAACTTCTCTGAATGCTACTTAACATGCAAAGCTAAACACTCATTTAGATGCTAGCACTTAACAATATGTCAGAGATAGTTGGGTACTCTTATAAATGGAAAACGAGTTATTTCTACAGTAAATTTTAGTTTTGAGGCTGTTTTGTTAGCATATGATGACCATTAAAGCCTATACACTATGGCATTCAAATATATGATAGAGGAAATAAGAGATATTTTCATATTCAGACATGTATGATGTATGTATCAAGAGATATGTACCCTAGCAAGATTATCAGAGCTACCAGTGACAAAGACAGTCCCATTAGCATTAAAGGCGCAGCAAAAGATCTGATGGCTATGTGGCAAGGTACTAGAAGACGAAACACCATTCCTCCCTGAATAAGGTATTCCATGTTAGTTCTTCTCACAAAAAAGAAATTACTCAATCAATTCACAAAAGAATCAACTAACCAATTACAGAATCAGAAGGCCTCGGAACATATATTCTTGGACTTGACTGAGTGTACCTTGCATCCCATATCCTACAAGTTCCATCATCAGAGGAACTGCAAAATATACAAGACACAATATTAACTTGGGAGAGAAAGCTTGCAATTCTTAAGGTAAGGATAATACATGCAAAAGCAAATCAGGTCAGACCATTAAATGCATACAAAAATCTGTAGGCTGAAGTTGAAAATAACATTTTCAATGTCATGATAAAATAGCATCAATAGGAAGAAATCAGGACCGTTTAATAGATTGATCCTTTAAAATCCAACTCACACAGATTATCTCCCCTAAACTATTATATTCACGATAAAAAGATAAATTTATACTGAAGATAACCCCCTAATGTTTATAAACTATTATATTCCGGGCCTAAAGTAAATGGATAAGATGGATTAATCATCAAGAGTCAGACAAAATCAAAATAGAGAAACGGTAACAAAATGGCTAAACTCTATGGGCAATTGTGTGTCTCATGGTACCACGGGACTACTTAAGTATCTCATAATTAGATTGGTAACCTCAAATTTACTGTGCATTTTATGATTAGCATCCACATCACAGGCATATGACTATATTACAAACTTCTTTGTTTTCTTTATTATAACAAACTTACGATAAAAGATGGTACACAGTTCTTGGACTAAATGCTATTGCAGTAACAGCTCCAGTATGTCCCCGCAAAACTGATATTGGTAAGCCATCTGGCAAGCGCCACTATGAGAATAAAATAGTCAAACATAAAGTGCATACAGAAAGCACAGGGACAATGGAGAAGGAAAACAAAATGATACAACTGAATAAGTCACATGGAGCTTACAACTCGAATGATACAGTCATTCGATGATGATGCAACTAAAGCATTGTTTGAACTCACAGCCAGGTCAGTGATATCACCCTATCAAACATAGCATACAGTTCAATCTAAAGGCCAAAGAATATCAAACAAATGAAAATCTAGACAAACAGGAGAAATAAAATTTATTGTACAAAACAAATGCACCTCATGTCCACGGCAACTGGCCAAACAATAGGCAGTTTCCATTGACCAAATTTTTACCAGTCGATCATCTGAGCCCGTGATGACATATCTCCCTGACCGATCTAATATAGCTGTGGCATGTGTTAAAGTAAACTCAGTCGCATGTTCAATAAGCAACTAGCATAATTCAAGAAAGGAGGAGAGAAAAAGGGGGAAGGGGGGTGTGAGGGGGACGAAGATGGTAAGGCCTAGAGCGGTATGAAATCTTCAAATGATACACAAGAGAGTTTAGACCAATTGATGGCTAAAATAGTGGAACTGATAATTTCAGTGTTATGGAGCATCTGATTGGAGCACAAGGCACCTTTAAGGATGCAGCCGCCCCTTAACTGCCATGAGGTAGGATTGTGATTATGGCTTCCTTTTGCTGTTCTAATCTGGCAGTTCCAAGGGATTGATTGTCATTTAATAGAGTATGCGTACAGATTATTATGATAGACTTGCATGCAGAGAATCATTTATCTGCCTAACTAGTCTGACAGCTTGGCAGGTAAAAGACTCTTCTACCCTCACTGTGTAGCTTGCTCAGCAAGCCTTACTCTCCCCCCCCCCCCCAACACAAAAAAGCACTTTTACCGGATTATATCTTTCCGTCTTCGTTGTGGTTAATTGTCTTTGGCATGTTCAAGTGTTTTATTCACCCCTAATTGTGCTTTGTCCCTTGCTCTATAATACAATGTGTATTAATATTATATAATACCTTAGGAGGAGAAAGAGACAATAGAAGGATCAATTATGACATTTTTTTTCCTATATGACATTTCTGACAGTAAGCTATTTCTGCCTCTATCATCTTTTAAATAAGACAGCTACCCATTAAATATATATAATATGGCTTCTCCAACTATGTATCTCTACTCTACTGTAACCCTTAAAGGAAACGAAAAAGAAACAAGGTAAATTCTTATTTCAGGAAAAGTACAGGGACAACAAAGTTACATAAAAATTCTAAACATAAGCTAGATTATTTAGCACTACAAAGAATAACCTACCACAATAGACAGCATTACGGTGTCCTCTTATCCTCTTGATATTTTGCATTTTCTGTACCATTGTAGAAGGCTTTGCAATTGCATAGCAAGCAGCACGTATAGATGGTGCACGATGGTGTCTGGGAAAACCACCCCCAATTTCCCTCAAATTAAGCCCATGAACCTGATTGGCTTTCATATGAGGCCAGCGCATGTGAGGAGGTGGCCGCTTGACTTCATTTATTTTATCATTGTCATCTGTAACAGAGAAAAGTATAATCAGTTAATTCACTAATTAGTTTGAGAATTTCCACAGCACAATGAAGTGTTAATGCTGAAGTTAATAATAATAACAAAAAAAAAAAACACAAATAAATGACACATACAGCTCAGAAGTGAAAACGAACCCTTCCCCAAAAGAGTAGGAACATCAGCTGCATTTGGAGCATTTCCACTACTCATGCGAAGAGATGGGGAGGCTGTATTTAATAACAATTGCTTCAAAAGCTTGACTAAGTGATCCTTTTCAATGTGAGGATACCTGTAGAATAAGTAATTATGAAGTCAACTGTGTTGCAAAGATCATAAAGAAAGTTAACATTTTAAAAAATTGAAAAAAAAATCATTACATACTTATTTGTTCAAAAATTACAGCATAAATGAATAGCAAACAGGTAATCTACCATAAGATATCAATACAACTAACAGTAAGATGAAAAACATGAATGTTAAAATGGGCCAGTGTAGGTGAATTTTGAAGAGTCTAACAGTGAAGACAAATTCGTTTAGAGAGTCAGAAGAGGCTAAAAAATAAAAATAAAAAAATTGAAGAAAAAAAAGGAAAATATCATAATACCTCTCCAACAACTTATCGTAAGTTAAAGAGAATGATAGACCATCATCATCTTCATCAGCACTAGGTGCCCCACTCCTTGAATACCAAGCATGATACCTTCTAGGTAAGAGTTGATGTTCAAGAAGTTCATTCCTGAACTGCATATAAGTTTTATGGCACGGCCCAGCAGAAAGGAAGTGCATCATGAGAAAATAAACTTCTCTAAGGTCAACATCCACATCCATGTCACGATTCTGATTTGCCATCTTAAGCTGAGCTTTTTCAGGCACCTTCTTGGAAATAGTTAAACGTTTCAAATTCACAGAAGGTGCATTACCAGGAGGAACATACTTCTGCAAAGCCATATTCCTGTGAAGCACAGATAGAGCCTAAACTTACAACTCATTATTTTGTGACAAAATAAAAGTGAAAACAAAATGTAAAAGGCAATTAAGGAAATCATTGGAAAGAAGAGCAACAAATAGTTTATAGCCAAGATTCAGATATTGAATTCATTTATTGAGAAAGTATACGGATAAAACAAAAGTATAACTATCATTGCCGATGATTCCCTTGTTCCTACCCAAAAGAATAAAAAAGAGAGAGATAAATCAACCAGTAAATAGTAATTGATAAACTTAAATCTATCTCCACCATCTCACCCTCAAAGACTGCATGAATATTGATTTTCCATCGGAAATAACAACTTGAAGAAAAGATTGAGTAATGAGCATTCAAAACAACCAGCTCCTAATCTTGGATTGACATTCAAACATAATATATAGAGTTTAAAGATTTAAAAATAAAATGGTCCTTTTTTCCAATCAGAGGATAACAGGAATATTTCAAAAATCCAGAGCTGAAATTTGCAAAACTTCAGTGTGTTTGGGAAAGCTCTAAAATCAAAATTATTTATCTGTATAATCATTTTTATGTAATTGATTATATAGAATTAATTTATGTTTGGATACCTTAGCTAAAAAGTAATTTTAAGACAATATGTTTTGTTTAGATTGTCGACGAAAACAAAATTGCTTTTATATAATAAAATCACTAGAGAGGGTATAAAATGATGTTTTATATATTATTTGATACTTGAGGTCAATTTAATAAAGTCCTAAAATATCTGAAATAATGAACTTCTACTTAACATCATAAACTTCAAAAGTTGTTTCTCAGCTATAAGCAGTTGATTATAATCTATTTTAAAATTTTACCCAAACAAGTTTTCTTCCCCAACCCCCACACCCACCCTACCCCAAAAAAAAAAAAAGAAACAGCTTTTTCGAGGGTGAAGAAAAGCTGATTTAGGAAGTTCCCAAGCATGCTCTTTTTCCAAAGAAAAACCAAAATATCATGTCTGGACTATGAAAGACGCACAATAAAAAAAAAAAGAATAATAAACCTTGTCCCAGAAGATTGGATTGGCTACATAGATTAGGCGCTGGCATGATGTTGTGTCTTATTTTTACATTTAGAAATTGATTTAAAAGCTCTACACCACTTTTAATAGTTTTCTCCTACGGTATTTCCAGGTTTCTCTCTATCTTTAGCTACTAGACTACCCACTATTAGATCCACCCTCCATTCTTAGCTACAACAATTTATGATTTGTTACCTCGTTCCTAAAACTGCCAGAAAGTCCTTAAGCCTAACACCTAATTTACTACTTAAAATCAACTATGCCTTCTTTTTTTGTTTTTTTGTTTTTGGTCTTCTTTGGTCCCTGGATAGTGGATATATTTGAGGGTTCCATGACAAGGTCATTATCTGCCATTTCCTAAGGCCATAAGTAACTTAGATGTGTTTGGAACAAGGAACAGAATGGGACAAGATAGTAAGACAGAGATACCAAGACAATGTAATTCTGCATCCCACCGTGACACTCTTAGTCTTTGTCTTAGTGCAACCAAACATATTTGTGTCCTATCCTGTCCCTGTATTTGTCCATGGATACTAACCAAATGCAACCTTAATGACGGAGTGTAAACAATCTCCAAATTCACTATTTCTTTTCTATGAGATGAATCAGCAATCACCTTCACATTATACATCCAATTCAGCATCATCAACCTTCTAATGTACAACATTATCCACTAATATCCAAGTTAACCACAGCAACATCATCCAGTTGCAGAGTGTCCCCTCTAATGTACAACATTTCTGAAATCAAAACCTATTCTCTCTCTTAAAGCAGCAAATAAACTAAAAGGAGAGCATGAAAAGAAGCCCTTTGTTCACATTCTACAACCAACTCAAACAAAATAAGAGATAATGTGTATACAAGTTGTAAGATGCATTAATTTAACCATCAAACCCATGAATTCTTCCTCAAGATTTTCATATCATTATTGACACCAAAACAAATTCATATTCTCCATTGAATACAGTCACTCAATTTCACAACATTCATCAATCAGAAAAATCCACAAGGGCAGAGAGTAGACTAAACCTCATGAATGAGTAACAGATTCAACCACAGAAGCAGCCTCCACGGCTACAAAACTCTCCTCTAGACCTCTGACCCACCATAGAACGCATCACACATTCCTCTGCACCATTCAAAACAATCACTAACAGGAAAACAAAAAAGATTATGAAACCCTAAATTCAATGTGCCAAAAATTAACCAGAAACAGAACACACAACAAACACATCCACAGAGTAAAACCAATCAAGCAAAACAATATCAAACACATGAACCAAAGGAAAGCACGAACTCCTGAAAATTTGAACAAAGTAAAATGAAAATTCAAATTCAAAATATGAGAACAAATAAATATTGTTTAATTTGACCTAGTGGCATGAATGGAATTGACTTTCCATAAGGATAAACAAGGTTTAGTTGTTTATTGTACCGTTCTTGTGGATTGAAATTCAATACACAGAGAGAAAGAGAGCAATGGTGGCCTGTGGAAGTTGGAAATTGCGGGTTTAGGAGAATGGCTTCAAAGCATCGAGTGCGAATCACGCGCCGTAATGCGATTTTAGATTCGTGGAGGCTGCTCGGTGCTCTGTGCCCTCTCTCTCTCTCTTTGGCTCTTCAGTAAATAAATAAACAAATATATTTAAAAAAAAAATTAATTGGAGAGGGAGGCATAGAACGGAGA